>NC_083638.1:33005790-33306706 GCF_963576545.1 Limanda limanda | reverse complement strand
GCACCTAAGGCCTAAAGGACAAACTCTGATAACAGTCTTTAATGTATCATGGGTACCCCGCCGAACCTGTTATTTATATTTTATATTTAATCAATACATTTGTTGACAGGGAGCCTGTGCACATACAGAATAATAGTAATTTATTCAAAAACAATTAAATAAAAATAAAAAAGCACCCCAGAAATAGGGCACCTTCTCTCGAGGAAGAAAAGGGGCAGGGGCTCAAGCCCCCTTTAAAGTCTACGTGTGAATGTGTATGGCTAGCAGGGGTTGAAAACTCTTGAAATGATGCACATAATAACTTGAGGGTGTCCCCTAGAAAATTACAATGAAGTAGCATCTCTTTGAAGTTTCTCCTGCATGTACAAAACCTGGGGCCTGTACTACAAAGCAAGTGTAACGTACCCAGGAATTTATTTCCAAGATCCAGCTGGACTTAACCTAACAATCACAGTCAGGCTAAGCGGTCACACGAAGCCGGTTATCAACTCGATAAGTCAACCTAGGTTTTCCTCATCAAGATCTGAACTCATGCACATAAAATGGGTGTTGTTTACTGTATATGACCAATCACACACATAGACAAGTGAACTGGCGGCAGAAACACATATTTAACAGAGAGGATCAAACTGTTATATGATAAAAATAGTAGAAAAACATCTCATTATCCAGGCTAGAGGAAACAAAGTTACAGCTGCTAAATGCAGGAAGGACAGCTGACTGTGTGAATGTGTATATTATGGAGCCCCCGCTGACCTTTGACATTTGTAAAAATATATTACATGACCACAACATAATAATGGGCTTAATTTACTAACAGTGCCTACGCACAAATCTGTGCTTAAACAATGCGTACGCAAGTTTGAGGCACGAATCTGGGATTCATCCATATGTTTGTACCTATAGATTTGTTCCTATTCTGCAAATACATTTATAACTTCCTCAGACCAAGCATACGCACAGATGAAGGCCTGGCTGTCCTAGAAAATGTAAACACACACCCTTTTAACTAAATGCATAGTATATTAAAACTCCATTTATAAAAAAAAAAAGGTAGATAGACAGCAATAATTTAATTTAATCATGCATTGACCAAATGTATTAAAAACCTATGAAATTGACGCCTTTTCACACTCATTATCTCTATAAAAACCTGCTGAATTCATATTAATGTTTATGGATAAACCTGGCGTCGCTTTTTCTGCAACAATTAAGTTAAAACACTGCGTTAAGTGGTAATCTGCGGGAGGAACTCTTCTGTCTGCTGGAGCGTGTCTGTGTGTGTTTGTCTCTGTCCCTATATGGTTATTAATCCATGATGTTGATTAATGTCTTCGGATCGTTCCGTCACTTGAACCCGGATGTCCTGACTGTGCGCGGCACGTTACGTCTCCTGTTGTGTAGCATGTTTAAACATGTGCTTAATAAACCCTAGAGGGAATCAAACAAACACAAATTAGACATCAGTCCTGTACGTGTCCTAATAACTTGTGATCAGTGATGGTGTTTATTGTTAAAGTGTAAAGTGAGCGCAGGGCAGAGGGAGTGAGGAGGAAATAGACAGAGAGTCAGACAGAGACACAGGACGGCCGGACCTTTAATGTGCGTCTGTCTGACCATGAAGCAGCGGTGTTATAATTGTAGCCGAGCGTTTCCTTCGCATATACTGTAAGAAACAGCCGGACAAGAGAAGTAAGGACAAGAGAAGTGCTTATTGAATCGGGACAACACACCCGTTTACTTTTCTTCACTCGTGAACTCTCTTTTGATAGACCAGAACACACTTCGGTTAGAACCCACTCAAAACAAGAGTCCCAACCTACACCCTGCTTATAACAGGAAATACCCACCAACCTTCCAAAATAAAACCACTAAATAAAATTGCTTGGACAGACATGTGGAAATCAGCACTGATGAATGACTGTTGCCCCAGAATCCACCAGTATGTTGACTTACGTCCGTTTATTGCATCCTTTCACATATGAGGTGCTCTTTACCCTCCAATGGCCCATACATGTTGTAGCTGGTGCCTGGGCCGCAACATCAGCTACTGATTGGCTGAGTCCTCTCTTTTGGGAGAGAGAAACTGTACGCCGTACTGTCTCTGCGTTTCATCATTAAAGGGGCCCCTCGCAGGTCTCGGGCTGCCAGTTTGGGGAGGGGGGTCAGTTATTGTCTTGGCCCCGGTAATATTGTCTTTCACTGGAGGCACCCCCGGTTTCACTTTCACGGCAGCCATGGTCAGGGGAGCATCCAAAAGCCTCTTTTAGTTTCTCCTTTACTGCTGAAGAGTCCTCCACCGGAGGTGATTAACTTTAGTTATCCCATGAGTAACTTTATTTTTCCTCCCCAGTGAACGTCAGGAGCTCAATCATGACGTTGCTTGCGATGAATATCTCCCCGTGCTGCACTCTATGTAGTCTAAAGGGATCAGTGGCACGCCGCAACGTCTCGATATATGTTGTCGTTTTTCCAATTCCTTCACTCTCTAATTGGTATAGTGAGGTTGAGCGCTGGATTTCAACGTGGAATACTGCACAGAATATCTGTCCACCACTTTAGATAGAGGGGGCTAGCTCTGGCTAACATTAGCTAATGGGCTGAAAATGTATGAGCTGCTTCGTTCGTTTTCACAGTGCGCTTATCTTGCGATGGGCTTCTGAGTGGGCAGAATCCCACCACTGCCATGTAGACCAGATTGATGTTTTTTTAAACACCATCTCTCCCGAGGGCGCGCTACAGAAAAGTGTGTGTATTGTGTCTTCCCCCTCTGACGCCTTCAATTTCTACTGTTGTGGGATTCTTTTGTTTTTTACCTTTTGGGTGTCCTATAACTTCCACTGTTTAGGACACCGCTCTCTTCATGACAAACAGATGTCCTTGCATGGCAATTTAGAATTATTCTGATTAACAAACGCATGTTGGTGAGAACAAAATAGGCTAGTGCGCACGTGTAATGAATCCGGCAGCAATCTTTCTGCGCACATGTTAGTGAATGAGGCCCATTGTTTTATAATTCACTTATCCTTCCCCTTAAGGAGACAGTGTAGTGTCACTTTTGTGAGGACCGACTGTCAGAGAGAGAGCGGGAGGGAGGGATGGATGAAGCTGTCACTAGGTACATAGTGTCAGGCAGTCTTGTTGAATTAAGTCTGTGTACACCTACTCTCAGTCTGACCTTATGTATAATAATGTTAGCATTGTTGCACAATTTGATAATCAATTGTCAGTGAACATCCTAATACTCCTACCTAAGTCATGCATTCAATGCATTCAACCCTCAACAAGAGTAAGGAAAAAATACCACAAAAAAATCTTTTAACGGGGGAAAAAGAACATAGAATTCTCAGAGAGCCACATATGCGGGATCTCTCTGCCAGGACGGAAAGAAGTGTAATAGATTCAGCACATGCATCATGGAGATCATGGGACCCTACTGGAAATGCTAAGAAACTGGGTTTGTCAATCTAGAGCTACAACAACTTATCGATTAACAGTCGACTTCAACAACTGGTCAGCTTGTTGGAAGAAATTAACCACTAGATGGAAGCAACCCTTATTTAGCTTAAGAACAGGGAGAAAACAGAGATCATGCTTATGGGTTTTAAAGCATAGACATTAGAGATGCATAATATATCTAAAATTTACCGTCATCCAATATCAACATGCACAATATACATGGCGCAAAAAACTGCTTGGACTGCGATAAATGGTGTTCAATGTGCCATGTATTCACACTCTGCATGTCAAAATATCTATCCAATCAGATGAAGCCCTGCTGCCCTACATAATAAGTTAAAGATATTCCGATCATTGGGCCTCATTTAATAATATGTGCGCAGAAATATTGTTACTCTCCGCAGAAAACAAGTGTGTGCTCAAAACGCGCCGGACTCATGACACGTGCCCACCAGCCGATTTGGCTACTACCATGCGTATGTTTGTGATCAGAATTATTCTAAATTGACAGGCGCAAATCCTCTCTCTGCAATTGGCTTACCGCCACGCCTCGATTTCTTCATATAAGGACATATACGTTTTTTCATGAAGACAGCGGTGTGCTGAACAGTTGAAATTATGAGATACGGCCCAAAAGGTAAAAAACACAAGAATTTCACAACAGCAAAAATTTAAGGCGTCAGAGGTTGAAGACACAAAATTAGAAAATGTCTGTAGCGTGCCCTCCGGAGTGACGATGTTTTAAAAAAAAAAATGTCTGGGCTGCAATAACTGAGGCCCTGAATGTTGTTCACATGCTTAGCACTAGAGCTGTGGACATTTCTCTTAGATGCATGGCGTCAAACTGGAGGCTTTTCACAGACTTACTGGGACATCCTGATAATAAAGAATTACAGTCATCCAGTCAAGAGGTAATAAATGCATGGACAAGTTTCTCAGCATCCTTCTGAGACAGGATGTTCCTAATTTTCACAATAGTGCGCAGGTGGAAGTAAGCTGTATATAGAGACTTGTTTTATATGTGGGTCAAATGACGTGTCCCGGTCAAACATAACTCCAAGGTTCCTCACAGTGGAGCTATGGGCCAAACTAACACCATCCAAGGAGACTATCTGGTCAGACAGTGTTTCTCTGAGATGTTGAGGTCTAATTACAATTACCTAAGTTTAGTTTGAATGGAGAAGTAAAAGTTCTGGGTCATCCAGGCCTTGATGTTCTTGAGACAATTCTGAAGTTGAACTAAGTGATTAGATTCATCAGGCTTCATAGACATGTACAGCTGGGTGTCTTCTGCATAACAATATTACAGTCTTCCCTTTGATTTTTAACATTGCAGCTCCTTTCACCTAAACCCCCATGCAGCCCCTAGTGCCTAGTACCTAGTGGGTGCATGTTTTAGGAGGACCAAAAATATGAGCTACTAAGATGTCACATTATGTGTCTCTTGAGCTCATGGAAATGACCTTCACCTTCCACCTATTTTCACCTGAACTATACCGTTGTTTCAGTATTTACTGTGACCTTTAGCAAAACATATACTAGAGGATAATGAAAAAACCATAGTGCTGTCAGTTAAACGCGTTCACCTCCAGTCTGACCTGCTCTCGCTTTTTGTTTTAATATTTCGCCAACTAAAATACATATTTTTAAGCTAATAGGCTGCGGCTATATGTTATTTATTTCAAAATAGGGTACTTCTTATTTCATACATTTTCCACAAATATGGGGAGGACTCAAATAGCCCTACAAAGTTCCGTGTTTAATTTATTTCAAAGTAGGCCGACACTTGCCTGTGTATTTAGTTTGTTTGTTATTTTGTTGCTTGTCTGTTTGAGTAGCTAGCTGAAAGCAAAGAAGTAGTAGACTTACCTTTTATTGGTAACCTAACTGTTATGGTTCATTGTTTCTGAAATAAGAGGCCTGACTGCTATGTTCACAGCAAACTTGAAAAAAAGAAATATCAAGCCATGGTTTAACTGCACTATAGGCTGAGTCCTTGTTTACCTGAAATGTGCACTTTATAATTTAATTTGTACCGCCCTGTTTGGCAATGTTGTTTTTCAATAAAATAAAACATTTGCATAAAGCAAGCCAATCTACTTTTCCATGTTGATAAGAGCATTAAAACGAAAACAAAAATTATAGAAAAAAATGGAAATGAAAGGATATTTAGAGTAGATAAAAATTTGCGATTAATTTTGAGTTAACTATGACATAAATGCATTTAATCGCGATTAAATATGAAATTTAATCGTTTGACAGCACTAAAAAACAATAATACATCTTATTTATATACAGCTTTTCAAGAGGTTAAAATACATCATTGATGGAAACATAATACAAACAATATAAATATATGTAAAACCAAATACTAGACATTTCTTGATGTGATTTCAGATTTAAATTTCAAGGAAGACGATGAGAAAAAAATTCTGAAATATGCAAGCCTACATACCTCAACACCATCAACTGTTCATACCTGGACTATATCTTAACTCTATGTGGTGTGGAATAGCCTCACATTTGGATGTAGACCAATTCATAACATATTTGCTTATACTGGAGATCTTTTTATGTAATTTGAAGAAAAATTATTTCTGATTAAAAAAACTGCCTCATTCATTATTGTATTAATTTGGTTGAATAAGTCAGGCTGCTGCATATCAGCTACTGATTTGACAAACATAAGTGATGGGATACTAAAATACAGGTGACAGCAATGTTAAATTGATTGTGTGAAGTTATGTAGGTGTGCCTACCTGGGGCTATGAAAGCTTAACCAGTGCTGAAGCAGTAAACACCTACAGTTGCAATCAGAAATATTCAACCCCCTCACCTCAAAAGACATTATAGTGATGTGGATGAAAGATAATGACTATAAATGACCAAAAACCTCATTAAACATCAAAAGATATTTATTGATACATATTTGAGTTATTTTGACAACAGAAGTAGACTTAACTTTGAAGATCAAATGAAATATGTAACTCTTTTAACACATGTGCATGTATTATTCAACCTCTACTCTGCGGCACATCCTTTAGCTTTCATAACTTCTAACAAACGTTTTCGGTAAGTGCGGACAAGCTTCTTACACCTCAGGTGCAATAGGCGGATTCTATATCGTGCGGGCTGATCGTAGAGGGAATGGCGGATCCTTTGTCGCATTGGCATCGGATGGCGGTGGACCAGGACCGAGGCGGCAGCCCATGATGGATCCTAATAAGCAGCAGTGGTCAATGAATGTGGACTAAAGTGGCCTCTGATCGGGATGGCGGATCATGATCCTGCTGGTTGCTGACCATAGACTATGATTGCAGCAGGACAGCTTGACATACCGTATTGAAGTTATCCTTCAAAATGTTTACCCTATCAATGCTACTAAAAAACTTTAATCTTGTTTCCTACACTTGACATCCATTGCACTTCTGTCCGTCCTGGGAGAGGTATCCCTCACATGTGGCTCTCTCTAAGGTTTCTACATATTTTTACCCTGTTAACAGGGTTTTTTTAGTAGTTTTTCCTTACTCTTGCTGAGGGTTTAGGACAGAGGATGTCACACCATGTTAAAGCCCTATGAGACGAATTGTGATTTGTGAATATGGGCTATACAAATAAAATTTGATTGATTGATTGATTGATTGACCTCTCGATCAGAATCTTTGCCCGTCTTTCATGTGCAAAAGCCTCTAGCTCAGTGATGTTTGATGGCTTCCGTGCTGCAAATGCCTTCTTTAAATCCCACCAAAGATTTTCGATCAGATTTAAATCTAGTGACTGAGAAGGCCACTCCTGGACGTTCCAGGATCTTTTTCTCAACAAAGCTTTGGTTGATTTGGAGGTGGGCTTTGGATCATTGTCTTGCTGGAAAGTCCAATCATCACCAAGGTTTAATTTGTCAACAGAAGGCATCACATTCCTCTTTAAAATGGTCGGTATTGAAGGGAATCCATGACAGCTTTAAAAACAACAATATTATATAGGGGTTGAATAATTGTGACATAGCTATCTTAACTAAATTTACTGTTATACACAAATACTACATCATGCCTTTTCTGTGTTGATTTTATGTATCACTCAACTCATAAAGAAGTCATCCGAAGCAGAATCTTGCTCTTTGAAAAAAATGTAATTGATAAATCCTTAAAATCTTTTGATTTGCAACTGTATGTATCGATTTACTTGGGAAAAAAACACTTTGCTTAAATTACATGAGTAAATGTTTAAACCCTGTAATAAATTAAAGTGAAATATTTATGCTTTACTCTGTGTTCATTTCTTTGCTGTTAGACTGTTTCTCATACGACCTTTATCTGATTGCATTGTGAAACAGCACTGTTATGCAAGCTTGATGTTACACAACTTAAACAATATGATATGGGTGCCACTTAGGCAACAAGAGCTGTATGCTTTGCTGTGACTATAATTTGACTGAACCTCAGATAAAGGAGACAGTTATTATGTTCGGACTTCAGTAACCAAGGTACTCTCTACATGATCTGATGTGCCCACTATACTTCAAGTCCATTGGATCCTTTTGTGTGTTTCGATTAGTGATTTGAAAGTGGACAGTTCTGTATATTCTCTGATGTGCTAGATCTGTCACCCCAGGTTTGCTGCTTGCCGTGATGGAGATAGGAGGTTAGCATCAGGAGCAAAGGCTGCGGAAAGGAGTGTGGTGGTGGGCATAGTGGTATATCTTTAGTTGAGAAGAACTGAACTAAATTTGGTACAAACATTAACTTGAACTCAAAGATGAACATATTTGATTTTGGTGACTGAAAGTCAAAGGTCAAGGTCACAATGACCTCATGTTACAATTTCAGTTGTCAAAAGGTCACAGTGACCTTTATCTGAGAAACAGTATATGGAGATATCTACATAGAAACTGCACTGGTTGGCGGAGGCATACAACTGCAGTGCGGTAATTTTAGTTAATTTTTAAATAAATGGGTTAGCTTATTTCTACCATCTATAAATAGTAATTAATACATTTTGTCACAGCATGATACACAGAGAAATCGGCATTAATGGTGGCATCTTGTTGTCTCACCATCTGACGAGACAGCTGAAATCTTAACTGCTTAATGCTCAGATAGTGTCCTTCAATGTTGATCTGCAAGTCATTTTGATTGGTTGGTCCTTGTTGAGAGGAGAATCAAATTTATTCTTGCCAATATCAGTTTACAATCAAACCTTTTTGTGTAGACATTGTGTTTCCCCTGTTAAAAGTTTTTGGGGTTTTGTTTTTTTTCCTTACTCTTGTTGTGGGTTAAGGACAGAATATATCAAACCTTGTTAAAGCACTATGAGATTAATTTTGATTTGTGAATATGGGTTTGTGAATATTTGATTGATAAACAGAGACAAAGGACATTGTGCAACAATGAGATAATTTTTTCCAAAGTATCTGTCTCCACTGCTGAACATCTGACACCCATTACTGTGTAGCGTAGATTTTCTAAATTGAAAAAAATAAAACAGTTGGGTGCCAGACAGGGCTTCTTCACCTAATAAATAATAATGTTAATATCACCCGGTGAGAGCGTTAACCCAGATAGCTTATTTACCTAACTACAAAAGGCATCAAAGAAAAATAAATCACAAACAATCAATTCAGTTAATCAATTTATATATAATTGAATTATTCAATCAAGTTAACAATGAAATCAAATATTAATAAACAGACAAAGAACTCATAACGACCAAAATATCCAGTAATCAATAGCAACAAATTCCTTTCCAAATAAGAACATATAACCTTCCATTAAATAAACATATGAAGAAGTTTCCATTAAGAGTTCATGGTGAGTATAGTCCGAGTTCAGATGAAGTCTGAGATTGTGTGTGGGGAGTGTTCAGGAAAAAACCTGTATAAATACAAAAGGCCATTCAGTTCATTATTCGAATTTCAGTTTAAAGATTTGTTAGTACACATACTGAATGGGCACTTCTAACATGCTATGGTGCCATGTTCAAAGCTCAGACCTGAAGCTTGTACGAATAACAAATGTTCCCTGAGTATTCAAATCAAGGTACAAGGAGAAAGTAAACAATAAGAAATATACTTGAGGACGCAATCCCCATACATGTGTTGTACTGAGTCTACCAACCGAAACTCGTTTTTTTTATGTAGTTTGCACTGTTTGTATCTTTTCCTGTGGAAAAGCAACGCAACTATGTTCAAAGACAACTGAGGCACACCTTGTGATATTTTGGGACATTCAATATGTACAGTACAACCTTTCAAATAAGCAAATGCGGTAACCTCCCTAACTCTATCAGAAAATTATTCCCTTGAATTTTTTCTTCTATCATAATGGTATGTATTTTAATTCTGATTTAAACTTGTAGGTATGAAAAGCTTTAAAGAGCATGGTCACCGTATGTTGTTAATCTGGCTTCATAGTGTTGGGGTGGCAGGGAAGAACCCAATCAAAGGCCTCTATGAGGGGCTGGTGGAGATCTCTTGCACAGACCTGGCAGGTGAGCCCTTCAAACAGTTTGTGTTCTTCCTGTCCTTTAGTGCTTTTCATTATTCATACATTTTATATAAGTACCACATACTGTGTGGTTTGAACCAACTCCATGCATAGATCAAGAACTATAAAGTTGCATTTTGACAATTTTTGTTCTGATCCAGTTCGTGTGTTACTGTCTGGGAGGTGGTGGTGGTGGTTGTGGAGTGTGCAGGTGCATGATATCCTGTATCCTTTGTTTTAATCTTTCAGAGTGCATCAGACAGAAGGCAAACGCAGAGACCAGCTCTCCTAAAATGTGCTCTGCAATGTGAAGACAACATAGATGATAATACCCTGAACTAACCTAATAAAATCACTTCGTATTGAATGATACATGTTTTGCACTTTTCTAGTCTTGATAACCAGTGCTTTGTAGTACATTTACCCATTCACAGACACTGATGAACATGTGAACTAATGGGCAGGTGTGTTCAAACTGACATTTTCAGACATTTTTATCTTGTTTTACTTACAACTTCACCTCTGGTTTACATATTTTTATTTACAAAAATATAAAGAAAAACAAAATAACTTAATCTATACTTGGCTTAAATTGGGGAATCCTATGGTGAGTGTGAGACATGATCATGGCCATTAAGTGATGTCACGCCTGAAACAAACTTGACACAGTGTGTCAACCTTTGGAAGCGTGGCATTGTAGTACCATTTTTTGGTTCCTCGCTTCAACTTGTTAAAAATCATTTGACTAGTTACAAAGCAAGCTTTATTAAAACTAGTATCGGTTTTAATAAAAAACTGTGGCTGAGGGGTAGAGTGGTCGTCCTCCAACCTGAAGGTCGGCAGTTCGATCCCCAGTCTGACCCATCTGCATGCCTAAAGGCCAATTTACGGTTCTGCGTTTTTAAAAAAACGGACAGATAAGACCGCCCTATCCGTCGTGAAACGCCCTCTCCGAGCGCTACGGAGAGCTTTTCGTACGCGTCTGATTTTTCTAACTATCCGTCTTCTTGTCGGATAGCCCACAGACAGCTCTTGGCTGTGATTGGTCCGCGAACGACATCATTTCCGTATTTCACATTTCCGGACCTCAAACTTCCTGCTTCCTTCCCTGTGTCACAAAAACCCAAACACAACTACAATTCTACGATTAATGTGTTAGTGTGTGTTAAGCCAGCGGAGTTGTCCGGCTGACGGTGGCTCGTTAGAGCACTGACGGCATGTGTGCACGGTCACAGACGGTTAGAACGAGCTTACAAAACGGCGCTAAAAGGCTAGGCTAGCGGGCTAGCAACCATGCTAACTGCGGTGGTAACAGTGCAAGAACCCGCCGTCACGACTTTAATTCCACTTCTATCATGACACTGTTTCTATAATACCGTCAGGTTAGAAGCA
Source organism: Limanda limanda (assembly GCF_963576545.1). Taxonomy (NCBI): domain Eukaryota; kingdom Metazoa; phylum Chordata; class Actinopteri; order Pleuronectiformes; family Pleuronectidae; genus Limanda; species Limanda limanda. Next base: position 33,295,373 of record NC_083638.1, on the reverse strand, counting down.
AACACTGGGTAGTAGTTAGTGTCGGGAGTCCCTGCTGACTGTGTGTGGAAGCTGGGGGGGAGCTAGCTCCGGGTAGCTTCTAGCTACATGTAGCCTCAAGCAGATTCAAGCTGTGGAATCAGCAACACAGTTCGGAAACAAGACCGGGGAACCTCTGCGCTAAGAAACGATAACATCAGCATTTTGACCCGCTGGGTGTCACTTTATTTAGTTCTGTTAGTTGCCATGGTTCAGTGTGTGGGAGGCAAGCTAACAGATGTAAACAGAGACACGTGGACTTCTTCTTCCCAAATGGGGTAGGCTTCTCTGAGCTCGTCTTCCGTTGCACCACCTATGGGTTTGGCGGTGAATTTTTTCACGTACACTGGTCGGAGAGGTAAAAATCAAAAAGACTCTTTGCCCCCCGTCGAGCCCTCTCCGAGAAACGGAGAACGTAGAAGTATATAAGAGCCTTAAGTGTCCTTGGGCCAGATGCTGAACCTCGAAATGCTCCCCATAGAATAACAAAGTGCTGCGAATAGATGCACTGTATGAATGTGTGTGTGAATGGGTGAATGTAAAACTGTACTGTAAAGTGCTTTGAGTGGTCATAAAAGACTAGAAAAGCGCTATATAAATACAAAACCATTTACCATTTACTACAGGGATCACAGGACCTTCAACAAAAATGTCATTGATGCTGAAACATGAAATGGTGCAGATGTGTTTTCTCCTAAGTGTGGGCTACCTTAAACATATTGGTGTGTATATGTCTCAATTTTTGTCTTTGCATGACTTCATAAGCAATGATGGCATTTTTAACATTTGTTTCTCATTCAGTCTGAACATATATAAGGGAGTTGGAGACAGTGGTTGGACAGAAACCATACACAGACCTAGAAACACTGTGGGGCACTAATGCAGAAAAAACATATATAACCCATATATCATCCTACAGAAATCCTCTAGAGTTAAAAATACTCTCTGGCAATACAAAAATTTCAGTTTTGATTTGATTCATTTGAAACAGAATCACGTCATCCTTGAAAGAACCAGAACTGGTGTTGATCTCTCTCTCTCCCCCTCGCTTGGACTTACTCCTCTCTCTCTTCTCTACCTCCTTTTCACCGACCTCCCTGATTATACCTGTTTTGCATGTCTTTTTTTATGGCTTCATTCACAAATGATTGGGTTTAAAATAATTGCATGAAGTGTATAAATATTATTTCCTCCAAAGTTCTTTGACAAAGTAAAGACACAAGTATTTATAATGCTTTAAAAATTTACGGGATTTATGTATTGTGTTAGGCCTATAGGTATGACATTTAACATGAATTCCCCATACTCTGAATATACACCATCAAGAACAGAGTGAGCATGTTAACAGTTTTGCTGACAAACAGCCTGAGTATGTATGTGTAGGGTATACATCTAAGGCCAATTTATGCTTGTACGTCTTTTCTAAAACGGACAGATAAGACCGCCCTATCCGTCGTGGAACGCCCTCTCCGAGCGCCTCGGAGAGCTTTTCGTACACCTCTGATTTTTCTAACTGTCCGTCTTTATGTCGGAGAGCCCACGGACAGCTCTTGGCTGTGATTGGTCCGTGAACGACATAATTTCCCTACGACGTCATTTCCCTACGACGTCATTTCCGGAACTCAAACTTCCTGTTTCCTTCCCTGTGTCACATCAAACCCGAACACAACTACGATTCTACGATTAATGTGACGTGTGTGTTAAGCCAGCGGAGTTGTCCGGCTGACGGTGGCTCGTTAGAGTACTGACGGCATGTGTGCACGGTCACATACGGTTTTAACGAGCTTTCAAAACGGCGCTAGCGGGCTAGGCTAGCGGGCTAGCCACCATGCTAACTGCGGTGGTAACAGTGCAAAAACCCGCCGTCACGACTTTAATTCCACTTCTATCATGACACTGTTTCTATAATACCGTCAGGTTAGAAGCAAACACTGGATAGTAGTTAGTGTCAGGAGTCCTGCTGACTGTGTGTGGAAGCTGGGGGGAAGCTAGCTGGGAGGGGAGCTAGGTAGCTCCGTCTAGCTTCAAGCTACACAGAGCTTCAAGCTGTGGAATTAGCAACACAGTTCGGAAACAAGACCGGGGAACCGCTGCGCTAAGAAACGATAACATCAGCATCTTGACCCGCTAGGTGTCACTTTGTTTAGTTCTGTTAGTTGCCATGGTTCAGTGTGTGGGAGGCTACCCGATAGAGATAAACAGACACACGTGGACTTCTTCTTCCCAAAATTGGGGTAGGCTTCTCTGAGCTCGTCTTCCGTTGCGCCACCTATGGGTTTGGCTGTGAATTTTTTTCAACGTACAGTGGTCGGAGAGGTTAAAAATCCAAAAGACTCTTTGCCTCCGTGGAGCCCTCTCCGAGAAACGGATACGTAGAAGCATACTGGAGCCTTAAGGTAATCTAAGGCATGGGAAATTTATGTGCACAAAGTCACCTTTAAAAAAGTTAAGCAGGTCCCTCATGAGACCGCTCATGAGATAAGTGATTAAATAAAGATTAAACAATTGTGTATCTTAAATGTATAAACTTTAAGTGTAACTATGTACTTGGCATGAGATAAATAAAAAGTCTACTTTGAAAATGTCTCTTGTAAATCTGGACCTTCATCTACATGTGCGGGTTCGTACATGTGAGCTTATGCTAACAAAACGTGATGGTCCAAACTTGAGAATAACATCTAATAACACGCTTTGTTATATGTAAACTTTTTTTTTCCCACCGTAGATGGGCCCAGATCTGTGCTGGAGTCACTTTTAATACCGTAATATTTTTCACTAACCATATCCAGTCACTATTCATCTTTCCACATCCTAATCCAGTCAGGTGCAGGGAAGGGGCTGGTATCCATCCACCTCTGGTGTAAAAAATAAAGCCTGTTTGGGGAAACGGGAAGGATCAAATGGTTGATGGTGACAGGCTTGCTGTGTCAGACAGAGAAAAAAGGTGTGTATTTGCTGCAGGACGTAGTGGGGTACACCTACATGATATCCACAGAAAGGGAGAAGAGAGAGGAGGACCAGACAGCTCTGTACTACATAACAATGTGTGAACTTAAAATAGCTCTACAAGGTAGTGTATACAGCTCCAGCAGATGTGTTATGCAAGGTTCTTGCAGTTAGTGATTAGTTCAGTTATGCCAAAGTGTTGGAAAAAGGCAATCATACTGACATATATGTAAATCGATGGAGAAGATACTAGTTTGTGTATTATCTTATGTATTGGAACAAGAGTAATGATAAGTATGGATATTGTAACAATGTATAACTGGGTTAAGGACTTTTTAACTGATAGAAAAATGAGTCAAGATTTAAGAGTTTATTGTCATATGTAAAACAATTACATTTAGCAGTCGCTGGCAATGAAATGCTAGGGTCACAGGCTATCTTCTAGAAATGCTAAGAATATTACACAAGCAATAAAATATAGAATAAAATAAAGTAAATATTGAATAGAATATCAAAAGGTTGGAGCAGAGGTATCAGGGGACTGTCAAATAGAATATTGTGTCCCTCAATGGAGTGTAAATCGTCCCTGTTTTGTTCAATATAAAGATCAATTATATTTTTGCCAACTGAGAACCATGAATCCAATCTGTATTATGTGCAGATGATGGGAGTATCTGGATGAGGGGAAGAAATGTCTCATGTATTAGAAAATATAGGAAAAGTAATAAGGAAGGTGGAAAATGGTCTTAACTTACAGACATCAAGCTATCAACAAGCAGGTCTTGTTACATGATGTTCCCTAATAAATTCTGAGAAGCTAACATTATATGGTTAGCTGGAGAGGGTAAATTAATTTAAGTATCTTGCTTGATAACAAATATACATGGCAAGTATATCAACCATCTAGAGATAAAAATGGTGTGTTTATCCCTGAGTTCAAAGTATCAATCTCCAAAAGAATATTCAAGCATCTATCTGTATTCACAGCAGAGATTACAGCAGCCATTATTGGGTTACAGTGGGTGAGACCGGACAGGGTGGCATTAGGCACAAAGTATACAATCTATAAGAGAAAATTTGATGAGAACAGAAGGAGAGAGAATAAGAGACATCAGGAGGCAGCCACTACCATTTTAAGACACTGTGCTGATGATTTCTGATAATTTGAGAAATTTGTTAAGTAACGTGTTGTGTGATGTGATGTTAATCACACTTGTACAGTAGTTGGCGGTATGCACCTTAATTTGTTTGCAATCTGCCAGTAAATCGAGAAGAAGAAGAAGAAGAAGAAGAAGAAGAAGAAGAAGAAGAAGAAGAAGAAGAAGAAGAAGAAGAAGAAGAAGAAGAAGAAGAAGAAGAAGAAGAAGAAGAAGAAGAAGAAGAAGAAGGTGTACGTGCAGGATGGTGTTCGTAGTGCATTCTGGTTCTTGTAGTCCTTTCCTAACCTTCCTCCATTGTCGTTACTGCTGAGAATCTACTCTACGACTGTAATGTCTTCAGGGAGCACAGTGTTGCCGGCATCTGAAAAGGAAAGTGGAGGTTTGTACTCAGATAAAACAGATTCACGCCAAAGTCATCACGCGCTTTCATGCTAACGTATCTAACAACTTAAGCGATGTGACGATGCTAGCCGGAGAGCGAGTTAGCATGCTGACTACAGTGCAGTTCTTTTGTTATCCTACAGTTGTATTATTAATACACTTGCGTGCAACATTTTCAAGAGCCGTTCATTTCTTTCAGGGAACAAGAGGACGGCGTGTCCGTATCCCGGCTGTAAGAGAGTGTACACAGACACTGGCACCCTTGACCGTCACATACAGGACCATGAAATCCCTGCTCAGTCTCTCCCTGGTGAGATTCTCTGTTATGTTGTGGGCAGCGAAAAGACATGTTGGGGTTAAATGAGTACTTATGTCACAGGGGATTATTTCTCTTGCGTTATGAAGTATTTGTCCAGGGCAGGCAGTGGCGGATCTTTCATCTCACTGCGGGGGACGATAAATAGAAATGTCACCAATGGGGACCAGCGAATGTACATATGGCATAGTTGTGAGTAGATAATGAGTGAATTTTCATGTTGGGTGAATTATTCCTTTAAGGAAGATTTGGGATACCGAAATTTGACTAGACATGTCCTTGAGTTTAGGTCACAGACAAATTGTTCACCATTCATTTCATTTCAAAAAATTTTTCCAGCTCCATGTGTATCAGTGTGATATCCCCTATATAAAAGAAACAGCATTGTGAGTGATTATATTGTTAATATTGGAAAATTGTTACAATTTTCACCAAAGTTAGTTTTTAACTTACTGTTACTGGCTATACATTTTAGTTTGGGTGTGAAGAGGAGATTGTAAGATGCGGTGCAACACATGACGCTAGGGGAACACTGTTCTCTCTTTAGGAAAGATCTTGATGTGCTCTACCCTCGGCTGCAGTGGTTCCTTCCCTAACATGCAGAAACTGATGGAACACATGAGACATCATCACAAACCCAACATCTTCTACTTGTGAGTGGGTCTTTTTTTTATTCGCAGCTGAGATGCATGTTCACATTAGTAAACTATCCTTAGAGTCATGGAACATTGCCTCCCTTTATAAAGGTGTGAGAGCTGTCGCACAAAGTTGCGATCCTACCGTGGCCTCCTGACTCACCTGCATACCTGCTCCAAAGTACCACGGGGGAAATCAAAGCCAGCTGAACAGACGGCCCATCAGCCTTCTACCGTGATCGACCCAAACATGGTCTCCATTTCCATGGACCAGAAACCCCAGTGGAAGGATTCAATGTCTACACCCCTGCAACCTTCCTCTCAAATCCCAAACCAAGAGGGTTCCTTCCACATTGCTGTTCCTCAGCCAGACTCTGCTGTTCACCCTCTCCTTAGTCCCCCTTTCTCATCTCACCAAGATCCCCGCCTTCCTCAACTACATACAGAGGCAGTTCCCCAGTCTTTGCTAAAAAATGGAGACTCTAATCTGCCTCTATCCCTAAACATGGATGGCCCATCAGCAGCCCCAGACCTCTCTGATGCCCAGGGTCAGAACCAGACACAGAGCAGGTCTCCTGAGCCCATCCACCATGCTCCTGTATCAACCCCGTACTCTGCTCCCGGGTCCTCAGCAATCTGGAAGAAGAATCAAGGTGAGCCTTTTCCTCACCTACCTTGTTTGGGACTTAATGATTTTTCAGTTGAGTCCAGACAAAAAAAACTTTTCAAAGGTGGCTTGGACAAGGGCTGCAGGATATTAGGAAAACATGCGTTATATGATAATAATAGTTGAATAACGCGATGACGATATGATAAATATTTATAAATCCTTGGTCCCTGGCTACGGACGCAGAGATCACAGGACTTGACAGCCCGAAAGAGAAGGCGCACGCAGGTAGGCATGCCCAGCTACACTAAGTGCACACACAGTCTTCATTTTGGTACTTTTCATACATGCTTGGACCTTGAAAAGTTATTTTTGTTACAGTTTTCAGCAGCTCTGTCAGTAGTTCCCTGCCCCTGCCTGTGACTCCATAATTCATGCTGTGCACTGCGCCAACTGCGCCGCCATCTCCTTTAGCTCGACATACAATAATTAAGTTTAGGGATTCTGTGGTTTTTAACCATCTGAGTTTATACACATGTCCGATCACACTGTGTGTGTGTCATTGGGAGAGAGAGAGTGAGGTCAAGAGTGAGCGGGATGGCTGATGAATGCGTGCGCTGCTCTGATGAAAGATTGAACCAAGAAAAGTATCTATTATTAAGTGATGATAAGTGTTGATATTGTAGCTACAAACAAATCAATGTTTAAACTGTAGCGAGTCAGAGATGTCAGCTGAGAGAAAGAGATCAACTGCTCGTGGCGATGAATTTGACTCGGGACAAACGTGATCACTTGAAGTTTCCACATTAGAATTTGGTCTGGAGGAGGCAGAGCTAGAATTGATGTGTTGGGTGTGTGTGAAATGTACTGTTTCAAACACTTTTGGAATCAGTCCACCATTGCTACATTGTCTTATCCGGCAACTGTAACAGATTGTCCACAAAAAGTGCTATAATATAAGGCTTTACATTTTATACAGCCTCTCACCTGCTACAGTTTCACAATGAATTCAAAAAGTAATTTTACTCTTCTCAGGGCCATACATGGTTTCTTTGCAGTCAACCCCACATTAACAACTCTGACGATTATATTTCTCATATAATTACAATTATTTTTATAGATAGTCGAGATATAGAAAAACCCAACAGTTCCCGCAATGAGCAGCACTTTTGCGACCTGGGAGCGAAAAAACTCCCTTAATAACTGGATGAAACCTCTGGCAGAACCAGACTCATTGTGGTCAGCCATCTGCCTGAGTGGAGAAAAATAGGGAAGAGAGGAGATGTAGGTGGAAAAGAGGGGAGAGAGTCCAGGAGCAGTTGTGTAACCATTATGTTTCCGCTCTGAGAGACAGTTATAATTTCTAAATTATAAAAAACAATATAAAATATATTATATTAAATATAATCAAATTGATTTGGGAAATCAGTGTCAATACCATGTACTTAAAGTAAAAGTGCACAATAGCCAATTTCAAAATAATAATTGACAGGTCAAAAACACAGAAAAGGATTAAATCTACTTTATTTTAAGATGCCTTTTACAAAAGCTCTTTATTTTGTTTTAAAGGACAACCTTATTTTACTTGAAACAAGAATTTTATTTTATTATTAGAGTACCCTCCAGTTCAGTGTGAAAATTATTAATAAATGTGGTTGAAATATTAGTGTAGTGTACATACTTTATTTAATTTATAGTATGTCAGTTTCTGACTTCATACAGACTTAAAAACCAAAAAGTTACTTGAATTTTGCTTCGGTTTTCATGTCTTTTGTTGTTGGACAGCTAACTGTAGATGAATATATTCTATTATTTAACAAATCATTGTAATATTACTCAAAACATTTTTTGTTAGATTAATTGATAAGTACAGCCCTACTTTATGTACAAAAGTTTTTTACTTGATCGTACAATCATCCTGTGCCACTGCACTTCAGTTAAAACATTCGATACAAACCCCTACAGAGAAAAGTTGTATATAATGTACTTAGGCGCATTACTCTTGAGGTCAACAAGTGACTGCTCCTCTGATGTTTTCTAATCACTCATACGTAGAACAGATTTTTATAACAACCTCCTGAATTCATATTTACGTTCCTGGATTTACGTCTCCCTGCAACAAAAAGTTTAAACACTGCGTTACCTCATAATCTGCCAGAGGAAACGTATGCGTGTGTGTTCACATACAAACAGATAAACAAGGGATAATCACCATATAGTCCTATATTGTAAAATTGTTATTAATCGATGATGTTGGATCATGACTCTGGAGCGTTCCGTCACTTTAATCCTGATGTCCTGGTTGTGCGCGCCACGTTACGTCTCGTGTTGTGTAGCAGGTTCAAATATGTGTCTCATAAACGCTAGAGGGAATCAAAAAAACACAAAGTAAACATCAGCACTGTACATGTCCTAATAACTTGTGATCAGTCATGGTGTTTATTGTTAAAGTGTGAAGTGAGCGCAGGGCAGAGGGAATGAGGAGGAAGCAGACTCTGACACAGGACGACCAGACCTGCTTAAACAATAAATGTAGCCTAAAACATTGATCGATTATGATTAGTGATTGTATCACCTCTATTCAGGAGCCCAAACATGAGCATGTGTGCTGCTGCTGCTCCTCCTACACTCTGTGCTGCGTGCGTCACCTAACTTGACTTGGCTGTAACTCTATTCCAGCCACATGATTGGTTTGGTGATGCGCTGTTCTCATTATCATTGGTTGTTTGTGTTGTCTGTCAAAGAAGAGTAGTTATGAGTAGATAATGAGTGAATTTAAATTTTTCACTGAACTATCCCTTTAGTAATAGTAGCAACAGTAGTGGGAGCTGGTTCCACAGGAGAGGAGCCTGGTAGCTTTAGGATCTACCTCCCATTCTACTCTTACAGATTCTTCGAACCACAAGAGAGCATCTGTTTTGGGAGCGAAGTGATGTATTTGAGAAATATGGTGTAATGAGCTCTTTGATATATAAAAGGGGCTCATATGTCATGATCTCTTAGAAATTATTCCTTTGTTGAGAAATAAATTTGCCTTTTCTTATGTTAGGTAGGGTGTGCAGTAGACGCATCCTTTGGGAGCACACTAAAGGATGCTACACGTGTGTGCAGTGTGGTCACACATCATTCAACCGCAAGGACATGACTCAACATATCAACGATCAACACAGCGGAAACAACCATGCAGAAGATTCTGGAAGCTCAGCCAACAACACATAATGTATAAATATGATACTCATTTGTCTGCATGAAACATGATGGAAGGGACATTTTAAACCAAACACTGATCATGGTTTATGTATAACCCATCATTCTGAGAGTAGAGCCTCCAGCAGTAAGGTGCTCACTGATTGTTGGTTTTCATTAAAAACATTTAATTAAATCGTTCCATTGCTGCCAGCCACAAAGAGACTTTCATTTCACAAACCTGGTTATACTACCATCAAAATTGAATACCATACACAAACATAACATGTGAAATTATAGTGTCATATTTCAATAAAACTTGATATTTTTTAAATGTCCACGTTTCATTTATATTATGAACTTGTTTACTTCTATTTCCAATCAACAAACGTGGTTCAGGTTCCACCCCATTGCCGTGCGTGTCAAGGTCCCTCCATAATATGGTAAATGGTCTATTTATATAGGGATTTTCTAATCTTGATGACCACTCAAAGCACTTGCCATTCACCCATTCACAAACATTCATACAGTGCATCTTTGGGCAGCACCTTTTTCTGGCTATAAAAGGTCTTTGAACAAAAAATAAATAAAAAGGTATATTTGGTACTTGCTAATTTTACTAGCAGGTATGTGTAGTCAATGCATCATGTATTGAATATATATCACAAATTCAATTTAAAATGTGCTTTTTAAATGTATTTAAAACTATATTACCCTTTCACTCCCCTCTGCGTCTGCATCTGCCAATTGGCTTGTTGCCCCCTCATCAGAACAGCAGAGTCTACACATCTTCCACCGCAGACTAAAAACATCTCTTCAAACTGCACCTTGAATAATAACAAAATTCCCCAAAAAGTTCAGATTTAGTAGCACTTATATGGCATTTACCTATAGCACTTTGTAGTTTGACTTTTTTTGAAGAAAATTGCACTTCCTTGGTTCTTGTACTGGGTTTGTACCCTCATAGTTGAATGCACTTATTGTAAGTGGCATTGGATATAAGCAGATAAATTAAATGTAATTGGGCAACAGTTTCCACAATTTTAATTGATGCCACTCAACTCAAACAACTACGACATGACAGTATGTCATTTTATTTTAATGTAAAACTACATGCAAAAAGCTCATTCGTAAAGTGCTTCTTTCTCATGCTACTTAAGTTCAAACACACATTTCACTTATACTTTGACTTAATTATTTTTACTTCCAGCTCAGCCACTGCTTTGATTCTAGTACATGGATGCATAATTACGTAGTCACATGGAAAGGTTTTAATTCCTGAGGGAACAGGGAAAAATAGAAATGACCCCAAACATACCAATAAGCAGTGATGGGGAGTAACGGAATACATGTAACGGCGTTACGTATTTAGAATACAAATTATGAGTAACTGTATTCCGTTACAGTTACAAATTAAATAGATGGTATTCAGAATACAGTTACATTGTTGAAATCAGTGGATTACATGACGGTACTTCTCGAGTTTATTCACTCTCTCGTAAATCCACCGGCGGCAAAACCCCCAGGAAGCAGCTGGAGACCAGGGCTGCCGTAAGAGCGCACCTTCCCCCGGCGGCGTGAAGAAGCCTCACCGCTACCGGCTCGGGGCCGGGACCTTAGCTCTGAGAGACTTCCGTCGCTACCAGAAATCTACGGAGCTGCTGATCCGCAAGCTGCCCTTCCAGCGCCTGGTGAGAGAAGACCGACCTGCGCTCCCAGAGCTCTGCTGTCATGGCTCTGCAGGAGGCCAGCGAGGCACGCCGGGTTCACACCGGACGCTGAAGCGCCGGGCAGCGCTAATAATATCACCCGTTGATCCAGAAGTATAAAAGCATATGGTCACTTGTTGCTCCAACATTAACTGTAACAGCGTCCCAATTTAATGTCATCCATCTTCAAGAACTTCTCCGCTGTTTGCTCCGTTCAATGTCGGGTGTCGAGGGTAAATTACGTATTCTCCGCCCCCCTCTCTTTTTATCTTTATGACTGCTTGTGTGTCTGTAGTGGATGGGCAGAGGGGGGCATTTAATAATGTGATCGGTAAAATTGGTAAAATTAAAACTCCAGGACACCAGAAGGGGAATACAAACTATGGGATGCAAACTTTATCATTTATATCATATAAAATGTCATCAATATCGTTTCAAATCATTTTTCAGTGTGTTTCCTGGAGCGATACGCTCGCGTCAAGCGCAAAAAAAAATAGACTCGACGCCGAAACGATCGCTGCACGGCGCGAGGCAGCCTTGGCGCAGGGGGGGGGGGGGGGGGTCCTTCAGCCTCCGGTGGGGCCGGCACAGAGGTGGGAGAGGATGGGAGCCGGATATCCAGCTGGCCCGCCGCATCGGCGGAGAGAGAGTTTAAACTGCTGCTGCTCCACTGACTATAACAACGCCGCAATCATACACTTAAAAAATGCAATACAAACCGGAAGTATTCCAAGTATTCAGAATACGTTACTCAGATTAGTTAATGTAATGGAATACGTTACAGATTACATTTTTGGGCATGTATTCTGTATTCTGTAACGGAATACGTTTTGAAAGTATCCTTCCCAACACTGCCAATAAGTTGTTTTTCCATTGGTACTGGTCCACACTGGTGATGAACTAAACACAGGAAACAGCTGCAGGAGGCGGAAGCCAAGTGGGCCAGAATAAATAATCAGATCAGTGGTCCCAAACATGCAGTTATCAGTTTCAAAACCAGTTTGTGATCTGGGGCAGCATAAGCACTGGTTCATTAGGCTAAAATAACAAGGAAGACATGTCAATAATGAAGGGCTTTGTCTCAGCTGTGTGTATGGCAATACTGTAATGCTCAAGACTAGAAAATCTAATATATATATATATATATATATATAAATAAATAGAGCATTTAGTCTGTAGTATACTGATTAAAGGATGAGGCTGATGTAACAATGTGTCTCCTATCAACATATCCAGCAAAATCATCCAACAGTGTGTGAGTGAGATTGTGAAAGTGACTCGTGCTCTATTGACCGTAAGAAACAGAACCTCCCTTGTCCTTCAGCTCATTGAACATCTGTACCCAAGCAGCTCTCCATAGTACCCTGGTTTTGATAGTCTTCCAAAATCTACATCAAACACCTTTACAAGAGAAGCAAGGTCCAAAAAGCGTTTTTTTATTTGGGTAAGTCAGGATGAGTTTATACCAGCACTTAAGTGTTCAGTGTCAGAGATTTTGGTCAGTATGGGCTCTTCTCCATGCCCCTGTACAAGAACACATGCTCCTGGAAAACCTCCACGTCAGAGTTTTTCACCTCCTTTTCATAAGCATTACAAGCCCATCCAGCAATAAGCTTTAGAATAACTAACACAAGAAGACAATACCACATGACAAGAGGTCCCACTTGATCATTAGTGTGAATTTTTAGACATTACCACATGCAGACTGAAGTGCTTTTTTTCAACAAACAATCCCATCACACGGAGGAAGGGGAGTTATTGATAGATCACGATAGATAATAAAAACATGGGGGATAACACATTGGTCTGTCATAACAGTATGCATGGGTTGTTTGCAACTACAAGTCATCCTCCCATCAATTTTTTAGTACATGTGGGTTTCAAAAGAAGAGATCCTGATCCATCTTACTGTATTATTAGCCTGCAGTTTCAATCTGTTAATACATTTCTATTAATAAAACATCCTGATGGAGGTAAACTGGAGACTATATATATATTTTTTAATCACATGGTGGCCAGTTTTAAGAAAAAAAAACCCTCAGAGTAAACAAGTGCATACAAAGAATGACGTGCTGACTGTCCAACCCGAGTTCAGGTATTGTTGATTTTTTTCTGTTTCATTATCACAGCTATGTTCAGCTGAGTTCTCTTGAGGCTTCAAAAAAATCTCTTCTGTTCAATTGCATACATCTTTCCTGCCGGACGTTTCCGAAAAAATAAACTGTTTCCTCTGCTCATGTTGCCCTGGAATGAAGAGGAAACAAGTGTTTAGTGGTGATGATGTTACAGTGTACATGGATACTAAAGGTCAATCAGTTTCAGGTCTGTAATTATTAAAAAATAACTTGGTGAAGGCATAGGAGGAGATCAACAGGGCTTTTAACCCCACATTTGGATAACTGAGTGCATCTAATACATACCATAAATATTCATACAAATGGCCCACTAAACAGATTAGGTGTGAAAGCACTATCACATACAAGATCTGGTCTGTACATAAGGAAAATACTATTGAATTTGAACTTCTGGACCACCTGTGGTTATACTGTACTGCAGGGGTCTTCAACGTTTTTCAGGCCAAGGACACCCAAGCAGGGACCCCCTACTATACATATGTGTGCATTGCAGACTGAATTGACTGACTGACTACATGTTCTACCTCTATTAATCCGTTGGCTACAATATGTAGGATTCATGTTAATATGTTTTTAAAGACATTTATATTTGTGGGAATTTTTTTTTTTATTACAAATATATTAAAAATAATCAACCTAAAATTTCGACACCCCCTGTTGAAAACCTCTGCTGTACTCCATAAAAACACAAGTTCCAAAATCATTACAGAAGCTAAATTGACAACTTTTATCTTCTTACAGTTTGTATAATGTGATGAGCTTTACTTTAGACTTCTGACCAATAAAATTGTTAAGTGAAAACCATGTACAATGTGAAAAGTACTGAAGACGATAACATGCATTGATTTATGTGATAGCTGTATCTGGAACATCTATCCAGCTGTTTTGTATATGATGCAGTTACCTCTCTGCTTAGATGTCTCCAGCAGTCCACCCAGGTGGGATATATTGATGCATAGGGAGGCAGGCCTCCAGCGAGTCTGAAGAACAGTGGAAATGTAAGGCTCAATCCCATTTCACCCTTTCTCCCTACCTCTTAGCCCTTCCTCTTTGTTTTGCACGTTAGTGAATAGGGAAAGGCTTTCCCTATTGGGTCGGAGGGGGAGGGCCAAGTGTTCGGGCAGAGATTATTCAGACCCACACTTCAAACCGAGGACTTTGAGAATTTCCCAGAATACCTTGTGAATCACCGGCAAAATGGGAGATAGACCAACAAATGTAGTATTTTCTCCATTAGTAAGGATTTAAAAATGATGCTGATATTGTATATATCTTAGTTTAATATCATTTAAATTACATTACATTATAGTCATTTATTTTCACACGATGCACTTAATTGAATTAGCATATAGCAGCGATGTTACTGATCTTAAATGCTTTTCTAATAACAAAGCATCCTGGCATGGTTGTCTACAGAGGGGGGACACTTGTGAAGACCATCATCATTTACCACAGAACATTAAACAGGGCATCCAACAACCAGCGGAGAAAGTAGAATCGTGGGCTGACGGGCGGGTCCGGTGTGAACAGCCAGACGTTAGTCTGTTTGATCGGACACTTGTGAGGATTTACAAATATTATGTGAACTCACCCGCAGTTATTGACAGCCATGAGGTTTGACACCAAAACAAAAGGGTATGTGAGCATACTGGCAAAGAACTGAAAGAAAGAGCAGAGGAGGAACATGAACAAACAAGCTTCAAACAGATGGACTAAGATCATGCATGTGTGAGACTCACCCCTGTTACAGCCTGGGAGCAGTTCTTAATTTCGCCTGTGTGACTCATCTGAGCAGAGGAACAGATTCACTGTTATATATATTCAAGTTGAAAATCATGTATGAGGTACTTTGGATAACTTTTGATACCAAAATAACGTAATAACAGTCAATGGAAACCAAAATCGTAAACCAAATGAGGACTGGATTCAAAACCACACAGAAAATCTAAGTAAAACATTTAAATCACAGGCTCACAATGTGAGTCAGTAGAGTGTATGGCCAGGGGCGCCGCTAGAAATATTGGGCCCTATGAAAGAATATAATACTGGAACCCCCTAGCAAACCGAAACCACCCACCAACATGAAAAAACATTTGATGATCCCCTGTTCAATAATAAAGAAAAAAAAATACTACAACAACCCAACATGACAACCCCAAAATTAGCGAGATAATGAGTAAATATACATTTTCAAAGTGACTTATGGACCTGTTGTCCAATATATATCAACTTTTTTTAAACACAATAGTGAATTTTACATGAACAAATTAGTAATAGCATGCTGCATGGTGATGAATGCATAAAAATTAGGAAAAGGTATTTAGAGTAACCTGCTGGTAATGGTGTCCTAATTTCGATGGGGTATTGGTTATATTTAAATAGATCTTTTTAAGATCAGTTAAGTTGCATCGTTTTACATTTTCAGCTTCCTAACTTTTCTTCCAGCTTTTGTGCCAATTACTTAAATTTCAAAAGCAGCAGATGCAGTCTCATACTGTATGCTACTGGTATTTATTTGAGTATATAGGACTAGTGTCTGACAGTTTGATCACAGGGCAATCAAGTCCTTAAACCTAACCACTACAGAATACAGAGCCCCTAAATGAACTGTGATATACAAGAAGCAGCATACCGAGTCATCAATGGCGTATGTATTGATGAGGTGTGCCAGTAGGTTGCAAATCCACAGGGACAGCACATCACCGAGCAGGCGAGGAATCAAACCACTAGGGTAAAAAAAAAAGCAACATAATATCTGATCAAAGAATCTTACATACTGGATACAAGATCACAGACAAAGTTTAGGTTACAATTTAGGTAGCCACTGATCTGGTTTTCCTTTCTCAGGCTTTCTGTCCATGTTATGGGACCTGCCAGGTTCATTTATACTCATCCCATCGATCTCATGTGTTCACATTTGGCATTAAAATGTGTCCTGAATGGGACAACTTGAGATCTAATGCGACTTCCCCACTAAATATGCAAATAATAATGTGTGGAATGTTTGTTCGCGAAGATCAAATTATGTTGTTTTAACCCAGTCGCAGATTACAGATGTGTCCAATGACATTGTGTGGGTAGCGTTGTGTGTTGGCGAGAGAAAGAACATTATGCATTGGTCAGTGTTGATATATTTTGACAATGGCAACAAACAACATATGGGCACTGAGAAATACAAAAAATACTTTACATCAGCTGAGTGGGCAGTGCTTCATATGTGGCCCATATGCATTCTCCTGATATTCACATAGGAAAAAGAATGTGGCCACATCCATCCAAGAGCACCTCCGAATGTGGTTTCAGGGATCGGATGAGGACGTACTCAGATGAGTACTTAGCTCGGATCATTTGTTATCAGATCACTCACAATGAATATTAATACAGACCACTATAAATAGTGTTCCACAGGCCTGTCAATATATTTGGCTCATCAGATGGAGCCCTGCTGCCGTAGATAATAAATTCTAAGATATTGCGATCATTGTCAGAAGAAGAGAATAATTAGACAATAGAGAGAAATGAGAATTTCAAAACAGAGACTTGATGGTAAATGTATGTAGAGCTGGAGGAGATGGCGGTGAGGTCAATTTGGTTTGATGCAGTGCACAGCGCGAATGATGGAGACACAGAGAGGAGCAGAAAATTACTGACAGAGCCACTAAAAACTGCCAAATAAAGAAATGTTTGAATTCCAAATATGTATGAAAAGACCACAAATTAACACTGTAGGTGGACTTAGGCCATACCCTTGTTGATTTTCTCCATTAATAAAGATTTCAAAATTACGATAATGACTAATATCTTAGTTTAATATCATTTCAATATTTTATGGTCACTTTTTTCAAATCAACCTTATAAGAAAGATTGCAAGCATGCTCTTGTCAGCATGGTTTTAGGATCTCAACAATGTTATTAAAATGACATCTCTGGCAAAAATGTGTCGTCTGTTTACATCAACGACAACTGAAGATTGGGACTTGGTGGAGCTGTGCATGGCTCCCTGCTTGTGTTACTGGAATATAAAAACTATGTTGATGGGACATACTGAGCTTTTGTAATGACTCACTGGACTCAACTTAAGGTTCACCATTAAAGAAGAGAAAGAGAAAAACGAGTGTCAAACTTACGCAAAGAAGCCCAGTACGCCTTCTTCTCTGTAGACTGTGATGATGGAGTCAAACACACCACTGGGAACAGATGGAGAGATGAAAAGATCTTTCAAGTTTGGCTCCTCTCATTGTGACATTTGTCTACAATGTCAAAACATTACCTGTATTTTGTTTCTCTCCCAATAAACTGGACCATACACCGCAAAGTAATCACTGAAACACAAGTCAAGGAAAACATACTGACAAGAATTATCTACCCACACAGATACGTATGCTAACATTAAGAAAGTAAACACCTGAATGTCTCACAACTGAAACCACATCATTGCTTTCATACAACCCTAGACATCTAATGAACACAGTTGAAGTGAGTCAGATAAAAGCATCGGTTTGAGCTGTTGCACATATTCATGACATACCATGAAAGGGATGTGTGACAATCGTGGCACAGGAACGAGCTATCATTTCTTTAGTTGTCTGTGGAGACAAAATGAATTTGTCAGTAACACTTAAAACTGAAAATGTTATATAAAATATATCGGAAAATATTTTACTCATATTTAATGTAATAATGAAAGGTTATGTTGTTTTTGCAAAGCCATTTCACATACAAAAGGTAAAAGGTGCCCTCTGGAGGTTCCTTATATACAAACAAGTTATTTTCATATGCAGTATTTCTCACTAAAACACAGTATCCTTGTTAGGTGTCATATGTTTTAAATACCATAAATGGAGCATTATTTAAATCCAGGTTTTCTAGCCAGTGGTTTACATCTTATTCACCGTTGTGTGACAATGCATATTTCTAGTAGTTATGACTACACACCATAAAGATACCATTTTGAACACCATTTATCACAGTTGAAGCAGTCTTTGGCGATATGTACATCGCACATGTTGATATCGCGATGATACATTTCCGCTATATTGTGCAGCCCTAGATTCAACAAGCATCCACTTTTGGGTCAAATGACTCTTAGGTCGACACAGGTTATTATTAACTCCGGCTCAGATTTGCAGTGATGGACAGGTGACACCCAGGTGTACATGCTCATTTGGCAAGACAGCTAGGTGAGACTGGCTTCGGCTTTCAGTGTGTTAAGCACCTGGGGGGAAAAAGAAAGGCAAACTCCTCTTTTGGCAAGAAGTCAGTTGTTTACCTGTATTTAAACACATCTGAGTATACCTGTTAATTTAGGTTTAAAATAGGTATAGGTGACATTCATAGTTGTCCCTGTTGTGTGGTCCCTATCCAGTTGGAAGGTGAAACTTTACTGAGGCCAAATAGTTCAATCTTTGTCTTGGTGTGTTTCTTGCCGGCAACATCTCATATCTGTACAAGGATCTTACCTCATTAACAACATGCTGAAGGGAGCCCTCCACCGCCTTCTGTTGGCTTCCCAGTACCTGGGTAGAGACAAACCTTATGATTATCTATCGTTTTAGTGTTTTTTCCAACTAAATCTTTTTCAGAAAGAAAAACTAGACAGACGACTTTTTTCGAGGATTTTCGGACCACTAGAGCAAATCAATCAGCGTTTCAGAGCAGAAGTTGGTTTGTACTGCTTCCGAGTGTCTATCCAAGTGTCCTCCCTCCCCACTCGTGTTTCATTTAAACACATTGGAAAAAAAAGTCCTACAAAGCATAGCCATCCCATCCTGTTTACTGAGCCGCTAACATATCCTATGACAAATGTTTAATATTGTTGTTTGGTTAATTTTCTTCATGTTTTATGTATTAAGGATATCTTAACATTTCTTATTGTAATTTGTTGTCATGACAATCTAATAATGTACCAAGGTAGAGGTTTACTTGGACCTAGGGGTTGGCAACATATAAAATATACTAAATGTATTATAGCTTTTTCCAACTGCACCCTTTTCACATCAGACAGCTCACTCCCCCGCACATCCAAAGAACTCTCCTGCGCCCATACGTATTTTTGTATCAGTAGAGGAGAGAAGAGACTCAGAGCATGGAGAGACTGAAAGGAAGTGAAGAGCCCCAGCGAGCTGACGAGAGTTCAGAGACGGTTATTGACATGTTCATGTTCATTGTGAACGCTGAACCAAACAAATCAGTTTACAAATGATTAACATGAGCGGCGTTCACTCCAGTGATAGTGGATACATTTTGTGTGTGGGTCTGTGCTCGGAGCGACTTGGAGTTTACACAGACACATAGGACCCGGGGTTCTGCCCCCACTCACTCCGCAACACAGTGAGATGCGAGGCGTACAAATGATGAATAAGAAAAATCTTACCTGAGATGTGCCTTGTTCCTGACACCACTGTAAGACATAAGCAGTTCACAGTTTAAAAACGTGTGAAATAACAGTTGGTGAGTTATATTTAGATACATAGACATATAACCCTTTAAATACTACTAAAATGCATCCTGAATGTGTGCTTAACCAAATAAATCCAAATGTGAAGACACCAAAAACTATCCAGGCTGTAGTCAGTAGTTTGTCTGGTGTAAACATCAAGCAACACACATGTGGAATCTAATCTCCAACAGTACGCATTACACCCACTTCTACTTGTGTTGCCATATTGCATGTTGAGCTGCTTCTTGCACAAAATACACTGAATTTGCCTACAGTAGGGCTGAACGATTAATTGCATTTGCGATAAAATCGCGATATGATAAAACGCGATTTCCTAATTCGCAACGTGCGCAATTATAACGTGCGAACGAGAGTCGGGCACCGGTCAGACACGCAATCCTAGAAAATAACCACTCTTATCTTTACCACAACATATTCAAGCCGAAGCAAAATGTGGTGTTGCAGGCCAACTCGTAAGGCCAACACAAAACGGCAGACACACCAACAAAAGTATATTGACTAATCCAAGTGGAGTGTGAGCCATCAGTAGAGTAGGGTGTGTGTGAGTGAACATGAGCTGTTGCAAGGTGCATGTAAACCAAAGGGTAATAATCCAACTGAATACAACTAAGGCTGCAACATAACCAACCAGGGGCCTGAAGAGAAGGAGATGGACAGGGAGAGAATGTTAGTGAAGGTCACACTTTATAGACTGTGGACACTGGGTCCAGCTCCTCACAACAGAAAACCCACGTACACCCAGAACAAACTGACAAGGAGGAGCAGGAGTCTTGGAAATATCTCTCATTCAATTCAGCTTTTCCTGCATAAAATCGCATTTTAATTTCTCAGTGCGCCTCATCTTTTCCATCTCCGTTTCATATTCTTGCCTCATCTTGCATCTTGCAAGAGCAATCTGCTTATCTTTCTCACCATCTAGTTTTAAAAGAAACAGCTCTTTCTGTGGCTCAAAAGCAAGCAAACGCCCAGCAGTACCAACTAGACTAGTACCAAAACTTTTTGTTTTTTGTCGTGGTATAGAGAATCATGGATGTTTTATGGTACTGGTATCAACTACAAAATGTTAGGTATCGTGAAACTCCCTAATGAGGGTACACAACATATCCTTGTTACACACACACAGATGATCCGTTTCCTCTTTATTAGAGCTGTCAATTAACGGCGTTAACGCAAACCCATTTTAACGCGTCAATTTTTTTAACGAGAGTTAAAGCAGAGCTGCAACTGCAGCTTCAGTATCTGTGTTCGGATCCAGTCTGACCTGCTCTCGCTTTTTGTTTTAATATTTCGTCAACTAAAATATATATTTTTAAGCTATTGTAGCGTCCACGCTTCCACATGTCACGGAACTTCTTCGGGGTTTAGTAGCTTTTATTATCCTCTACACGGACATGTGCACTCCGTCACTCGCACACATCAACAACACTTCACTTCCTCATTGAGCCCCGATCCCCGAACAACCCCATCCTATTGGTCCAAACAGTCACATGCTCCACCCAGACCCCTTTACTGACCCTCAGACATCAGAACGCTCCTTCAACACAGCGTTTTACTGAACATACGTCAAAACCAAACATAAACATAAACCCAGTCCGTTACACTTTTAGGCTGCAGCTATATGGTTTTATCTATTTAAAAATAGGGTACTTCTTATTTCATACATTTTCCACAAATATGGGGAGGACTCAAAAAGCCCTACAAAGTTCTGTGTTTAATTTATTTCAAAGTAGGCTGACACTTGCCTTTGTATTTTGTTTGTTTGTTATTTTGTTGCTTGTCTGTTTGAGTAGCTGGCTGAAAGCAAAGAAGTAGTAGGCTTACCTTTTATTGGTAACCTAACTGCTACGGTTCATTGTTTCTGAAATAAGAGGCCTGGCTGCTATGTTCAACGCAAACTTGAAATTTTTTTAATATTAAGCCATGGTTTAACAGCGCTATAGGCTGAGTCCTTGTTTACCTGAAATGTGCACTTTATAATTTTATTTTGTACCGCCCTGTTTGGCAATGTTGTTTTTCAATAAAATAAAACATTTGCATAAAGCAAGCCAATCCACTTTTCCATGTTGATAAGAGCATTAAAACGAAAAAAAAATGATGGAAAAAAAAATAAATGAAGGGACATTTAGAATAGATAAAAATTTGCGATTAATTGCGTTTAATCGCGAGTTAACTATGACATAAATGCGATTAAATATTTTAATCGTTTGACAGCACTACTCTTTATAGAAGTGTGCTCTCTTACTTCCTGGCAAATCCAGCACCATTAGTTTAATCCACCAAGGAGAGCACAAATGTTACTTTAAAAACATAAACATACACTTGCTCCATGAGCTTTAAAGGTGACATATTATGAAAATTCCACTTTTGTAGTGCTTCTACACATTAGTTTGGGTATCTGGCATGTATACCGTCCCAAAAACTCTGGAAAAAAAAACCTCCCGCGATTTGTTGTGGTTCCTCTATGTCAGAAACGATACGCTAGATGGCGTCAAATGGGATTTTGACCAGAGTCGACGTCATAGTCTCGCCACACGGCCCGGCCCCATCAGCCCGGTTAGCTCGCAGGCTAACGCTAACGGGGGAGCCGGCCGGTCAGGTCAATTCGAGGAGGGCTGCTTTAGACAGGGTAAAAAGGGTGCTGTTTTAAATGATCCTTGTGGTATTTTGACCAAAATATGTTTCAGACATTTCATTTAAGACCCCAATGAACCATATCAACTGTGGTAAAATGGGCATAATATGTCACCTTTAAGTCATCAATGGAGAAAATAATTGACAAATCAGTATTAATACAAATATCAAATTAATCTCAATCTCATTCTTCATATTAAAAAAAACATGAATTACAATTTTAAGGAGAGAGAAAACTTATGAATTAAACATAGATGGGATATCCTTTTTTCAAAAATTTTCCAATAGTGAGAGCAGAAGTTTAAACTTATCAATACTATTTTTAATAATTTATCCCTGAGGCCTGTTAATAGCAGGTTTCAGTGGCCATCCTTACTCATGTGTGGCACAACAGAAGAGTAACACTTTTAGACTGTCAGCACTCAGCAAGAACACTCATTTATGTTGAGTTATAGTGCATTAGTTAATTACTGAGATGAACGCAAATCGGACATTTCAGTGTGTCAGAATCCCCTGGCCTAAAAGTGGGAAACTGATATAGTCAAATGAGTCCTCTCAACAAGTGGTTAAGTGCGTGTGACATACACTTAGAGAACAGTACAGACATGAATTACTGAGAGTTTTAGAGTTAAAGAAATTTTTTACAGGCAATACCAGTTGCACTAAACATAATTGAATCCCTGTATTAATCTGAGGAAAAAGCTTTGGGTGTAATACAAT
This sequence comes from Limanda limanda, assembly GCF_963576545.1. Taxonomy (NCBI): domain Eukaryota; kingdom Metazoa; phylum Chordata; class Actinopteri; order Pleuronectiformes; family Pleuronectidae; genus Limanda; species Limanda limanda. The sequence goes on along the minus strand of NC_083638.1, from coordinate 33,272,469 downwards.
ATATGCATGGAGAACTCAATGTAGTCAGACCTACCTGCAAAACTTTGCTGTGCACAACGGTGCCAATGGTGCCTGCACAGAGCCTTGGACCAAGTCCTTTGAAGAGCCCTGCTTTTCCATCAATTTGGATTATGTGTTTTGCTAAAAGATTCAGAAAATAGGATAGAAGGATGTGAAAAACAATGTGATGACATTTTAGTTAAATAAAAACTGTGACCTAAGATCTGAGCTGTCACTGTAAGAGATATACAACACAAAGTTGTCAAATACAAGTCATACAATATTTTTTGGACTGGTACACAAGTAAACATTTAGTGTATCAATGCACTTTAATGGGGTTATGAACAAACTTAAAAATGTAAAGTAATGCAATGCTGCACTGATTTAAATTGCAAAATTTCAAGAGTGTTAATGACAACATTATCCCAGCATTCTGTGTACTGTGCTCAAGGGAAGGTTTATCAACATTCACAATTCAACACTAACCATGATCAGATCTGCCATAAAAACTTGCCAAAACATCTACTACTGCCTTCTTAGAAGCATTGAAATAAATACAAATACTGATTTCAATTGTGGAAAGGCCTCGAGTCAGACTCACCATAAGCAAACAGTCCAGGGAGCTGGTAAACTTGTCTGCCAAACAAGTTCCTGCCCATGGTGGGAGGGAGCGGCTCATGTCCTACCTACCAACACAAACCATAGTAACAAGTGAAAGACGTGTACAGTAAGAGATCCGTGTAGCGGCTCTTTGAATGAACCTTCATCATATCTCCGCATTCTGTGACTCTCCACTTCCCCCTCTCTGTTTAGGTAACTTTGTAAGTTGCAGTTCATTTCACACGTTTGCTTTAAGACGCTAGTGTTAGCTAGTTTAGTGGGCTAAAGGTGAGATAGGCCCGCAGGTCCCGAAATACAAGGCTGTTAAAGGGAGATTAAAAAAATGTATTGCTATGTAGGATCAACGGCTAAAATGCATAGAGACAGAAGACAAACCGTAGACTAATAAGACAACTGTTAATACAAATAAAAACTAGCGAATGTAAGTGTATTGGTTCCTGACCCTTCACTGTGAGTGGACAGTACGAATCACTTCATGTTTTCATAAGCGGCGGCAGCCACACTGAGGCTGTGAGCTCAGACAGCAAGACGGAGCTGCTAAACTGTCAGCTAACTAGCTCTTATCTCTAGCAACTATTACGATTTGACTCGCTAGACACCAGGAAACCGTTTACGTGAATATGTCTCGGGGCGATTGATTGTTGCTCAACATTGTGTATACACACATTAAAAGACACAACACTGCATTTCGGTGTGAACTTTAAGAATGCGTTCACCCCCGTCGCTTCCGCCCACTACAGAGTGTTTTGGAAACAGAAGGTCATTGGGACAATAGCCGCAGTATAATGTAGTTAGAATTTGTGCTGCTGTTGTTCACAAAGATGCTGAATTTTACGGTCTGTGATGTTGATTCGTTAACAGCCTTAGGCTATTGTACGTGCTTTTAACGATAAGCGAGCCAACATTAAACTGCGGTATTTTCGATGGAGTTTGATACTCTCCTCTTACTAGCTTACTGGCTAGTTGAGCTAGATGAGATTTACAAAGGCGAGCAAACAGTTATTAAATTAGCTCTTGAAACGTTTGCACGTTAGCACGAATAATTCTAATTCTAATCCCCGTACCTGGATCAGGACTTTGATGTACATCAGAGGCTGGGAGAGGACGGTGAACCCTGATCCCAGCAATACTTGGCCACACGTGTCCGCCATCTTTGGAGAGCCAGGGGAGACAGGAAGCTCTTCTGGTTCTTCTTGCGGCCGAGGAGCCCACAGCGCCTATGTTGCGTCTGATTATAACGGCACTGCCATCTAGCGTTTACAGCCAGAACTCACTCACTGGCAGAGCTTAAAATGAACACTCACAACGATAACATAAAGGTTAAATAACGTGAAAGTGAGAGTACTACCTCTAAATCAGAACATAGTGGTGAAATGATTCAACCAACCTGAAGACAAGTTATTTTATCTGTGGATCTCTGCCTTGTCTTTTTTACCTGCCTGATTTATTTCCAAAACAGTATTTTTGGGGTCAAGATTCTTGCTTTATCCATCAGCTGCCATTCACCCTGCCTCTGCTTATTCAGCCCCAATCAGCCAGCGATTAAAGAAGGAACATCATAGAAACCAGGGACTATGACATGAAACCACATTCATTCAGTTGTGTCCATTCATCCTGCTTTGTGTTAATAAATATTTTGCTTTTTACCTACTCCTGTTTTCCCCACCTGTGTTCAACACATTGAGTCCGACATTCTACCATATTAAAAAGCCTGCAATGTGGAGATGCAGTGGCCGCTGAAGTGGTGTCCTGAAAAAGTCTTAGCGCACAATATGAAAGAGTTCATGGACCATTAAGCTGCAAACACACCCCTCATCTACATCAGCATTCCAGAGACATTTACCGGACATTTAAAGTCCCAAGGAGGTTCAGCAGCTTTGCATCCAGATCACGCCTATGTCTGAAAAACCTAATCAACCTCTGCACATCCCACAGTATGCAATCTCATGATGATGATGGTTAAAATAATGAATGGTGAAAAAAATAACCAACAACAACAAAAAAACATTTTTAAATGTGTGTATGCACTTCATCAAGTTATTTAAATCTTTATCGGTAGGGGTCCCATTTAGCCAATTTATAATATGTGACATAATATTATCTTTTTTTTGGAAAGCAACTTGTGGTGTACATTTAAAAACTGGCTACAAGAATGGCATGAATACAGTAATACATGATTGTTACTACATGGTTTATTGTTGTTAATACAACTATACTGAAGGCAGATAGAAAAATAAGATTAGTAAGGGAAACATCCAACATCTGTGCTATCTATGACTACCAGTACCGACTTTTTGGAAGTGAAAAGTAATTTGATAATTCCTGTGGTCATGGGCCAGTCTAAATACTACAGAAACACTTGTAAATGTCAATACAATACATGTCGCTGTATGCACTATATGAATGTGTGTGAATAGGTAAAAAAAACTGTACTGTAAAGCCCTTTGAGAGGTCATCAAGACTCTAAATACAGATCATTTACATTAACTCAGTCAAAAAACATTCGGATTGGGTTAATTGGAAACTCTAAGTTGCCCTTAAATGTGCATGTGAGTGTTTATGTCCCTGTATGTCAGCCCCGCAATACACTGGCAAACCTCTTGCCTATTGACAACCAGGATTTGCTCCAGCCATCCTTAAAGGATAAGCGGTATAGATAATGGATGGATCGATGTAATCTGATGATTAGATGTGCAATCTATATCATCTTAAAATTCTTTTGAACTGAATGTGAAATTCTGAATTCACTGTTGTTCATTCTACCACATTGTGAACTGCAACATTGGAACCATGACAAAGGTTTTTAAAAGCAACACCCTCTGAAAGAGAAGTAGAGGATATGTGTTTAAAAAAATGTCTTGGGTATGATGTAAATCAAGTACAGGGAATAACAAAAGCCAATCACATCATGTAACAAAAACATATTGTGGTCTATGTCAGGGGGAAGTCAGGTTAAAGGATTCACAGGTGGCTGTTATGTGTCATTGTGGCCAAGCAGCATGGCAAAAGACAAGACAAGAAGGAGCAGAATGTACAACCAACCAAAAGAAATGATAATGAAAAACATAAGCCGATGTGGCCGTTTTGTTTGGTCAACCTTAATTCCTGTGAGAAGAAGTCTGGTTTTGATATGACAACCTATTTGTGTTTTATGGGAACATTTTTTAATATATTCATCTGAATTTCATCTATCAACTTGAGATATGATAATGTCAACATTTCATGTGAGATCAGGCTAGAAACGCAACCAGTTGGTATTATAAAAGAATAGACGATTGAATGAATATGCCTCATTTAGTTGAAGCAATATTAAATGGATGCTATGAAAGAATGAAAGCAGTCTCCTGTGATTCAGTCTCAATACATTTATTAGGTGATGATTGAATGTTGTGCTGGTGTCAACAGGCCTACAGAACATTTGGGCAGGCTTCCTGTAAAACAAAAAAGCAAAGGCAGCAAGTGGCGTTTTATTTCTGCTGCATAGATCACGTAATTATATTTAAAGCACTCCGACACCGTTGTTAACTCATATCACCACAAACTCTCTTGACATCACTCGCTTGCGGTGAATCCAGCGGGTGATTCCCTGCTGTGGTCTCACATCAATGTCACCTGGATTTCTATTGACTTTATACTTGGATGTCAGGTGAAGAAAGTCCACAGAAACATGTGGAGCATCTCACTCCGACATTTGCGTTCACACAGGGACACTCCCCTTCCTGATGTCCTGGCTTCCTCCAGCCAGGACATCAGTGTTAAAATGACTGGAACGGTCTCGATTCATGATCCAACATCATCGAGACCAGGGTAAAGTCCGAAAACTCGAGGGTGGGGGCTGCTGGCTCCATGTCAGCGGCTCGCTTCTGGTGGACGTGTTGCTGCTGCCTCTGCTCTATGTGACTTTTGACAGACACACAGACAGACAGACAAAGGGATCGTGTGAAGCTGTGCAGCTGCCAAATTCTGGACGCGAGTCCAGCCGGGAGCTGCACCTCTGCGCAGCAAGCACCGGCAGGGTGCTTCCGCGCCTCGGCACCTCGGCACCTCTCCCTCTCCTCGCGCACCTCATCACAGATGGTTCTAGGTATAACCTTTTACGGTGGGTTTTTGGCAGAAACCATGGAAAGGGTTCTACGTTGCACCTTTCTAAAAATATTCTACCAGGGAAAAAAATGGGTTCTCCTGTGGACAAGACACATAACCCTTTATGGTTCCACTTAGCACTTTTATAAGTAAGAGTGTGCAACATGTTGAAAAGTATTCAACACAAACTGGAGTCTGGCACTATGCATGTGGACACTCACAGCACTTGTAGAGCGTGTTGAGCCTGGCAATGTCATTGCGGCTCATCTCCCTGGCATTGCCAAAGGACACATTGGAGTTAGGGATTGGGACCATGGTGGGCTGGTTGTTCTTAGAGAAGGCAGTCCTACAACAAGACAGCAGCAGTTAGGTAGTTAAACAGCATATGCTGCACACACACACACACACACACACACACACACACACACACACACACACACACACACACACGAACACACACACACACATGTATGATAAAACATGAAAGGGCTGGTGTTCAACCAGTTGTTCTCACTTGTGGTACTGCATGACTGAGTTGTAATCGTAGGGAGTGCCCTGGTTGAGGGTGGCAATCTTCCTGAAGTTGTGCTCCATTCCTGAAAATAAAAAAGGTTGAAGATTATCTTTGTTAGAAACCTGAAGTTAAACAATGAGCATCAATTTCATGTATGATTAGGATTCTTTGATCTTTGATCTCAAACTGTGTGTTTCTTTGACTGGATTATACAATACCACAGTGTATACTTGGCAGCATTGTCTATCATCGGTGATGCTTACCAGTTATCTATTCATGAAGTGTACATTATATCTGAGTTTATTTGATCTTATCAGTCTGCAGTTTACTTAGTTCCCTCTCTATCTCACCATTGGGGAAAATGAATAACTCCATTACCAGACTGGACATTGTGCAGCAGGACTTTGATGTGGTTGTCCCTGTCAGAGCGGGTTTGTTCATGGTTGAATCCCAGAGCATGGAGCAGCTCATGCTGGACGGTTCCATGGTAAAGGCATCCGCTACGGGCCAGAGACACCACCTGCTTACCACCACGACGTCCAACAAAGGAATAGCAGCTGGACAGGATGAGACATAAGTTGAAGATCAGTGAAATTTGACAACAGCTTTCAAGTCAAACTCTTCATTTATATAAATTTCTCACCCATTCTGGGACTCAATGCTTAGCCAGTCACGGTCGCTGCTTCTGCTGGGCCTGAAGTTGATGCAGGAGAAGGAGGAGAAGGACTCCAGTCCACGGGTGATGATGGCTCTCTCTCGGGAGGCTGGTAGTATGGTACCACACAGCATTATGTTGTTTTAACATCCCACATCACAGAAAAACAGAGGAACATGTTGGCAGCAATGTACAGTATTATGCCTATATAAGCTATGTGGGAATTATGCTCTGCACTAATGGAACAATTTCATGTTTCACTTTAATGCAAGATGGATTTTGTCTTATTCTGGTACGAAGTGTCTTTTGAAACGGTTCAGGTGTCTTAACAGCAGTTGACAATGAAAGTCGCTATGCTAGGGGTAATTGGAGTGTGAAATTTAATATATTAACTGTTATTTAAAGTAAAGGTAATTCAATATATAAGTGCAAAAACTCTTAACAAATGATCATAACATAATCAAATTGGAAATAAAAGCTAACCTGTCTACATTTAGTAGGCTACGGGCTGCCAGAGCCATGTGTGGGCTGTGATGTTTATGTTGTCTTTAAGCAGGGCAACTATTTCAGTATCTAGCTCAGGCACCACAAAGAGACATGGAGATTTGCTTTATGATTCGGTCCACCACCCAGTAGGTACTGGCTGTGTAGGAATTTCAAAACTCAACCCTCCTTATATGTTGAGAAAACTTTGTCTGGGTATCTCACTATCAGGGTGCTCATATTTGGGCTAATAAGGTATATGTGTAAGGTTGTTGAACACAGACCCTTGTTTCAAGGATCTACTCAAAAGTATACTTAAGAAAGCTTTTTGGACACTTTAAAGTCATTCATGTCATGACTCCAGAGGACGAGAGTGATGCAGGAGTTTACAGTTGATAATTGGCAGCAAACATGTTTGATGCTGGTAAATAAACTGTTTGATCTATGGTCAATCTCACTCAAACCTTTTGACACTGCGGTTCTACTTTTCATCAGATACTCACAGAAGTGATTAGTGATGTAATACGGAATGTAGACCTTCCCGTCACTCCACTTGCCCCACATGCAGCCTCGGCTGGTGCAGGGGTCAGCATTTTTCTCTGCCTCGCTGCCAATGGCAATGTCTCCTCCAATCAGTATGGGATCATTGTTGGAGCGGACTAAAACACATCATGTAACATTACATAATTTCTTTAAAAGCTGTTAAAGTATCACTAATAAATAATGAGTTGAAGAAATTTAAGCATCAACAGTCTACATGAAAATCTTCAGCTCACACTCACTCAGATTGCTGTTGGCTCTTTCTAGAAGTTCCGAGACGGAAAGCTCCCCTGAGTCCACCTCTGAAATCTCCTCTGCTCAGTGAAATCATCAACAGCAACACAATGTTATTTTGCAGAAAAATACAACAGTCCTAATTCAGTGCATATCAATACAATAGGTCTGATTGTACATACCTGCCTGCAAATAGGAAAGAAGAAACAAACATGTTGAGTTATTAGAAAAACAACATGGAATTACAGTCAACAAACTTACTCTGTCAAATAACCCAAAAATGTGCCTTAAAGATACACGTTCACATCAAAAGTAATAAAGACAGGAGGTTAAGAGATGCCCACTTTGCATAATAGAACATAAAGTTATTGTACAGTTAAACAAAAGTCTAGAGATGAAAAAAAAAAAAAACTCTGTATGAAAGATATGTTGCTGTCATTTATTAGTGAGTAAATGCCTAAGCTTAAATCAGAGAATTAACTAAATGTTTGTGACTGACAGATGAGAGGCTTCTTCTGTGACAGAGGAAGTTTATCATGGTTGAGACTGACAGTTAGACATAAGTTTCACAAGCAATTTAACTCAATGTTAATTATGTCTAAAACATGCAGCTTTTAACGAGTAATAACATCTATACTGCGATAAAATGGGCCTTTGGATGGGCTTACCTCATTGCTGGCCCAACAGCAGGCAGAGAGAAACAGTAGAGTCAGAACTGAGACCTTGAAAACAGACATGTTAGACCTCCTAGCAGACCTACAGGAAAAAGAAAGCATTGAGTTTGTCTTGAGTGAAAAAACCGAATCAAAACCAAACAATCAAACTTTGATCCTGTTGTAGACATTAGCAGCCTAGCTCACCTGTGATCCTCTATGTGGACATGTGTATCTGTGGTTTGGCTTCAGGTTTTTATAGATATTCTGGTTTGTTGGTTGGACCAAATATGGATTATCTGAGTACAGTAAAGCCTGTAGAGTCAGCAGAACTAGCAGGCTTATCAGTCTCATTACATATAGACAGATATAGAGACAGAAATACCCCCAAAGCTTTATCAGTGGGAAAAAGGACGTTTGTTGCATTTGCCATAGTAACAGGTGGAGAAATGGATGAAAGTCACTGATGTCCTCAATGTTTTCTCAATATTCTGATTAAGCACAGTGTGATACCTGTTTATTTCTCAGGTGACCCCAGGTATTTTATACTTTATTAATGAAACTGACTCTCCAGTTCTACAAAATATCAGCAACATAAGTACAGTGTAATGAAATATAGCTTCTTTCCATATTTCCACCTGTTATAAAGGGACAATGTATAAGAATAACTATATCATCTAAGGCAGTCTTTTACAAGCAAAACTGCAAACTGAATTGCTATTTAATACATGGCTCATTCCATTAAGAATGCTGTACTGGATACTATTTGTAAACATTTACATTTGATGACTTGTGTTTCTTTACCCAGCAGCTACAGTCAGTTCTGTTAACGAAGGCCAACAAGCTGAGAATGCAAAAATAACATCAACTTTAGCTGCTATAGTTTACTCTGAATTCCATGTTAAAATAATAGTTAGAGCTGGTTCATGTTTGTCTTGGACCTGCTCTTAGTTATGCTGCTATTGGACTAGAAAGTCGGGGGACACATGGACCTTCTCTTTCCTCTTCTCCTTTTTAATCATATTAAAGAAATCAATGTCTCATCAATACATGTTATTGACTTGACTTCTTGACTTCTGTTCAACACATTCTCTATTAAACAGATCATCAACACTTGCTCCTCTTCTGCTTCAGAATTACTCTGTTCATATTGTTGAAGTCTATCTTTTAGTTCATTAACCATGCTTTTCAACTGTGCCATTTCTTGCCTTTATATGACAGTCTCCGGAGCTGAAGGGCAGATTGCTCCATCCTGCGTGAGGGCCTTGTCGTACAGTTCTGTATGGTAGTCTTGGAGATAACCTGGTGGCCTAAGAGAGGCCTTCCACTTCTTTCTTCATGTGAACTCTCTAGTTTGGCTCTTGGATCCATATCCAGTCTAGAGGTTCCCTCTGGCTCGAAGGACCATGAAAGGAAGACTATAAACTATTTTGATTCAGTTCTGCCGTATTACTTATATTATATAGATTCTATATTATAGAATCTCAAGCTGGTGTGCACATTCAAACACGTGAATCTAAGAGCCATTCAATAATTTATTAGTGGTTAGGTTGATGAAGGGCTGGAGAAAGGGTAGGAAGCATGGTATAATTATGATTTGTATTAATACATCCTCTAGGTTATGAAGTAATGCTTCAGGCCTTCCTTTAGACAGGTTCTCTTTTATGGTTCTGCCATAACAATATAGCATGGTTGGTGTGGCAGCATGGTCTCCAACAAAGGCATTTGAAGAGGACACACCCAGCCCTCGTATAGCCTCCCCTTCTCTAGTCTTCTCCCCTGTGACAGGTAACTCTCTCCGCTCACTCCCAGTCTCATATAATGATCATTTGGGCTTGAGATTCTTGAACAGGTCCCATAAAGCCAATTTATATATGTATACATCTATATATTTTTTTAATTACTATATTTAGCTTCACAAAGAAAAAGACAAAACAGTCAATAAAAACAAAAGTATGTACTGTACAGAGATAAGCTACAGCGTTACAGCCTATACTAATTCATCATTCAGAATAAAAAAAATTAAGCGTACAGCGTGGAATAGCCAGAATTGGTATTGTGCAAAGTTTGTGGTGTCATTTGGGAATGTTAAGGTGCCTATAAATTGAGCCAATTTATATTTTAAAACAGAATAATATCAGTTTTTTGGAAAACAACTTGTGTTGTACATTCAAAAACTGACTCCATGAATGTTACTACATGGTTTACTTTGCTTTAAAGCTATACTGTAGTCAGCAAGCAAAAACATTGAACATCTGTGCTATTTATGACTACCAGCACCAATTTTGTGCAGTTGAAAGATAGTCTGATAATTCCTGCAAAGGGCCAGTCTAAATACTACAGAAATACTTGTACTTAAATGTCCTTGGGCTGTATGCACTGTATGAATGTGTGTGAATAGTTAAAGAAAACCTGTAGACTGAAGCCCTTTGAGTGGTCATCAATACAAGAAAAGCAAAAAATAAATACAGATCATTTACATTTACTCTGGCAGTCCAAAAAGTAAAGTCAGGTTAAGGATTCACAGGTGGCTGTTATGTGTCATTGTGGCAAAGTATCAGGGCCAAAGACAAGACAAGAAGGAGCAGAATGTCCATCCATCCAAAAGAAATGGGGAAATGATAAACATAAGACGATGTGGCTGTTTTGTTTGGTCAACCTTAATTCCTGTGAGAAGAAGTCTGGTTTTGATATGACAACCCATTTGTTTTTTACAGGAACATTTTTTCATATGTTCATCTGAATTTCATCTGTCAACTTGAGATATGATAATGTTAACATTTCATGTGAGATCAGGCTAGAAAAGTAACCAGTTGGTGTTATAAAAGAATAGACGATTGAATGAATATGCCTCATTTAGTTGTAGCAATATTAAATGGATGCTATGAAAGAATGAAAGCAGTCTGCTGTGATTCAGTCTCAATACATTTATTAGGTGATGATTGAATGTTGTGCTGGTGTCAACAGGCCTACAGAACATCTGGGCAGGCTTCCTGTAAAAACAAAAAGCAAAGGCAGCATGTGACATTTTATTTCTGCTGCATAGATCATGTGATTAAATTTAAAGCACTCCGACACCGTTGTTAACTCATATCACCACAAACTCTCTTGACATCACTCGCTTGCGGTGAATCCAGCGGGTGATTCCCTGCTGTGGTCTCAAATCAATTTCACCTGGATTTCTATTGACTTTATACTTGGATGTCAGGTGAAGAAAGTCCACAGAAACATGTGGAGCATCTCACTCCGACATTTGCGTTCACACATGCACTTCCTCTGGAGAAAACAGGGACGATCTGCGGAGTCTAGTGCATATCTGAGACGCCAAGCCAGGACATCAGTGTTAAAATGACTGGAACGATCTCGATTTATGATCCAACATCATCGATTATCAAGGAAATGAATATGGTTTTCAGTTTATCAGTCTCCCCTTCTAAACAACCAGTGTTACATCACTTAGACATATTTTCTTAATCAAAACATTGGTTATTGTAAAAAGGTTTAAGTGATGAATGAAAATAAATAAATGGGATTCAGTAAATTTTAGCCTGGTCTGTAGAATATGCCAAACTTTTCGATACTTCTGAAAAGCGGGTTAGACGTAAAACCCTTAAAATATCATATATTTCTGAGCCAGTGGTGTGGATTCCAGAGGAAATCCATAGAATATACAATGAACACAAAATGGGCCTTGAAAAATCCCCTTGGTGGAATCCAGATTAAACCTTCTGAATAAAAAGGGGTATCATAGAAACCCATGTTTGAGTGCCACATGAAATTCTTGATTTTAAAAGGATCCTCAAGCCATGAAACCATAGAAAGGTTATCTGTAGAACCTCACATAGGGTGGGTCTCTGAGTGGAACCCTTCACAGATGGTTCTAGGTATAACCTTTTACGATGGGTATTTGGCAGAAACCTTGGAAAGGGTTCTACGTTGCAACTTTCTAAAAATTTTCTACCAGGGAAAAAAATGGGTTCTCCTGTGGACAAGACACATAACCCTTTATGGTTTCCACTTAGCACTTTTATAAGTAAGAGTGTGCAACATGTTGAAAAGTATTCAACACAAACTGGAGTCTGGCACTATGCATGTGGACACTCACAGCACTTGTAGAGCGTGTTGAGCCTGGCAATGTCATTGCGGCTCATCTCCCTGGCATTGCCAAAGGACACATTGGAGTTAGGGATTGGGACCATGGTGGGCTGGTTGTTCTTAGAGAAGGCAGTCCTACAACAAGACAGCAGCAGTTAGGTAGTTAAACAGCATATGCTGCACACACACACACACACACACACACACACACACACACACACACACACACACACACACACACACACACACACACACACACACACGAACACACACACACACATGTATGATAAAACATGAAAGGGCTGGTGTTCAACCAGTTGTTCTCACTTGTGGTACTGCATGACTGAGTTGTAATCGTAGGGAGTGCCCTGGTTGAGGGTGGCAATCTTCCTGAAGTTGTGCTCCATTCCTGAAAATAAAAAAGGTTGAAGATTATCTTTGTTAGAAACCTGAAGTTAAACAATGAGCATCAATTTCATGTATGATTAGGATTCTTTGATCTTTGATCTCAAACTGTGTGTTTCTTTGACTGGATTATACAATACCACAGTGTATACTTGGCAGCATTGTCTATCATCGGTGATGCTTACCAGTTATCTATTCATGAAGTGTACATTATATCTGAGTTTATTTGATCTTATCAGTCTGCAGTTTACTTAGTTCCCTCTCTATCTCACCATTGGGGAAAATGAATAACTCCATTACCAGACTGGACATTGTGCAGCAGGACTTTGATGTGGTTGTCCCTGTCAGAGCGGGTTTGTTCATGGTTGAATCCCAGAGCATGGAGCAGCTCATGCTGGACGGTTCCATGGTAAAGGCATCCGCTACGGGCCAGAGACACCACCTGCTTACCACCACGACGTCCAACAAAGGAATAGCAGCTGGACAGGATGAGACATAAGTTGAAGATCAGTGAAATTTGACAACAGCTTTCAAGTCAAACTCTTCATTTATATAAATTTCTCACCCATTCTGGGACTCAATGCTTAGCCAGTCACGGTCGCTGCTTCTGCTGGGCCTGAAGTTGATGCAGGAGAAGGAGGAGAAGGACTCCAGTCCACGGGTGATGATGGCTCTCTCTCGGGAGGCTGGTAGTATGGTACCACACAGCATTATGTTGTTTTAACATCCCACATCACAGAAAAACAGAGGAACATGTTGGCAGCAATGTACAGTATTATGCCTATATAAGCTATGTGGGAATTATGCTCTGCACTAATGGAACAATTTCATGTTTCACTTTAATGCAAGATGGATTTTGTCTTATTCTGGTACGAAGTGTCTTTTGAAACGGTTCAGGTGTCTTAACAGCAGTTGACAATGAAAGTCGCTATGCTAGGGGTAATTGGAGTGTGAAATTTAATATATTAACTGTTATTTAAAGTAAAGGTAATTCAATATATAAGTGCAAAAACTCTTAACAAATGATCATAACATAATCAAATTGGAAATAAAAGCTAACCTGTCTACATTTAGTAGGCTACGGGCTGCCAGAGCCATGTGTGGGCTGTGATGTTTATGTTGTCTTTAAGCAGGGCAACTATTTCAGTATCTAGCTCAGGCACCACAAAGAGACATGGAGATTTGCTTTATGATTCGGTCCACCACCCAGTAGGTACTGGCTGTGTAGGAATTTCAAAACTCAACCCTCCTTATATGTTGAGAAAACTTTGTCTGGGTATCTCACTATCAGGGTGCTCATATTTGGGCTAATAAGGTATATGTGTAAGGTTGTTGAACACAGACCCTTGTTTCAAGGATCTACTCAAAAGTATACTTAAGAAAGCTTTTTGGACACTTTAAAGTCATTCATGTCATGACTCCAGAGGACGAGAGTGATGCAGGAGTTTACAGTTGATAATTGGCAGCAAACATGTTTGATGCTGGTAAATAAACTGTTTGATCTATGGTCAATCTCACTCAAACCTTTTGACACTGCGGTTCTACTTTTCATCAGATACTCACAGAAGTGATTAGTGATGTAATACGGAATGTAGACCTTCCCGTCACTCCACTTGCCCCACATGCAGCCTCGGCTGGTGCAGGGGTCAGCATTTTTCTCTGCCTCGCTGCCAATGGCAATGTCTCCTCCAATCAGTATGGGATCATTGTTGGAGCGGACTAAAACACATCATGTAACATTACATAATTTCTTTAAAAGCTGTTAAAGTATCACTAATAAATAATGAGTTGAAGAAATTTAAGCATCAACAGTCTACATGAAAATCTTCAGCTCACACTCACTCAGATTGCTGTTGGCTCTTTCTAGAAGTTCCGAGACGGAAAGCTCCCCTGAGTCCACCTCTGAAATCTCCTCTGCTCAGTGAAATCATCAACAGCAACACAATGTTATTTTGCAGAAAAATACAACAGTCCTAATTCAGTGCATATCAATACAATAGGTCTGATTGTACATACCTGCCTGCAAATAGGAAAGAAGAAACAAACATGTTGAGTTATTAGAAAAACAACATGGAATTACAGTCAACAAACTTACTCTGTCAAATAACCCAAAAATGTGCCTTAAAGATACACGTTCACATCAAAAGTAATAAAGACAGGAGGTTAAGAGATGCCCACTTTGCATAATAGAACATAAAGTTATTGTACAGTTAAACAAAAGTCTAGAGATGAAAAAAAAAAAAAACTCTGTATGAAAGATATGTTGCTGTCATTTATTAGTGAGTAAATGCCTAAGCTTAAATCAGAGAATTAACTAAATGTTTGTGACTGACAGATGAGAGGCTTCTTCTGTGACAGAGGAAGTTTATCATGGTTGAGACTGACAGTTAGACATAAGTTTCACAAGCAATTTAACTCAATGTTAATTATGTCTAAAACATGCAGCTTTTAACGAGTAATAACATCTATACTGCGATAAAATGGGCCTTTGGATGGGCTTACCTCATTGCTGGCCCAACAGCAGGCAGAGAGAAACAGTAGAGTCAGAACTGAGACCTTGAAAACAGACATGTTAGACCTCCTAGCAGACCTACAGGAAAAAGAAAGCATTGAGTTTGTCTTGAGTGAAAAAACCGAATCAAAACCAAACAATCAAACTTTGATCCTGTTGTAGACATTAGCAGCCTAGCTCACCTGTGATCCTCTATGTGGACATGTGTATCTGTGGTTTGGCTTCAGGTTTTTATAGATATTCTGGTTTGTTGGTTGGACCAAATATGGATTATCTGAGTACAGTAAAGCCTGTAGAGTCAGCAGAACTAGCAGGCTTATCAGTCTCATTACATATAGACAGATATAGAGACAGAAATACCCCCAAAGCTTTATCAGTGGGAAAAAGGACGTTTGTTGCATTTGCCATAGTAACAGGTGGAGAAATGGATGAAAGTCACTGATGTCCTCAATGTTTTCTCAATATTCTGATTAAGCACAGTGTGATACCTGTTTATTTCTCAGGTGACCCCAGGTATTTTATACTTTATTAATGAAACTGACTCTCCAGTTCTACAAAATATCAGCAACATAAGTACAGTGTAATGAAATATAGCTTCTTTCCATATTTCCACCTGTTATAAAGGGACAATGTATAAGAATAACTATATCATCTAAGGCAGTCTTTTACAAGCAAAACTGCAAACTGAATTGCTATTTAATACATGGCTCATTCCATTAAGAATGCTGTACTGGATACTATTTGTAAACATTTACATTTGATGACTTGTGTTTCTTTACCCAGCAGCTACAGTCAGTTCTGTTAACGAAGGCCAACAAGCTGAGAATGCAAAAATAACATCAACTTTAGCTGCTATAGTTTACTCTGAATTCCATGTTAAAATAATAGTTAGAGCTGGTTCATGTTTGTCTTGGACCTGCTCTTAGTTATGCTGCTATTGGACTAGAAAGTCGGGGGACACATGGACCTTCTCTTTCCTCTTCTCCTTTTTAATCATATTAAAGAAATCAATGTCTCATCAATACATGTTATTGACTTGACTTCTTGACTTCTGTTCAACACATTCTCTATTAAACAGATCATCAACACTTGCTCCTCTTCTGCTTCAGAATTACTCTGTTCATATTGTTGAAGTCTATCTTTTAGTTCATTAACCATGCTTTTCAACTGTGCCATTTCTTGCCTTTATATGACAGTCTCCGGAGCTGAAGGGCAGATTGCTCCATCCTGCGTGAGGGCCTTGTCGTACAGTTCTGTATGGTAGTCTTGGAGATAACCTGGTGGCCTAAGAGAGGCCTTCCACTTCTTTCTTCATGTGAACTCTCTAGTTTGGCTCTTGGATCCATATCCAGTCTAGAGGTTCCCTCTGGCTCGAAGGACCATGAAAGGAAGACTATAAACTATTTTGATTCAGTTCTGCCGTATTACTTATATTATATAGATTCTATATTATAGAATCTCAAGCTGGTGTGCACATTCAAACACGTGAATCTAAGAGCCATTCAATAATTTATTAGTGGTTAGGTTGATGAAGGGCTGGAGAAAGGGTAGGAAGCATGGTATAATTATGATTTGTATTAATACATCCTCTAGGTTATGAAGTAATGCTTCAGGCCTTCCTTTAGACAGGTTCTCTTTTATGGTTCTGCCATAACAATATAGCATGGTTGGTGTGGCAGCATGGTCTCCAACAAAGGCATTTGAAGAGGACACACCCAGCCCTCGTATAGCCTCCCCTTCTCTAGTCTTCTCCCCTGTGACAGGTAACTCTCTCCGCTCACTCCCAGTCTCATATAATGATCATTTGGGCTTGAGATTCTTGAACAGGTCCCATAAAGCCAATTTATATATGTATACATCTATATATTTTTTTAATTACTATATTTAGCTTCACAAAGAAAAAGACAAAACAGTCAATAAAAACAAAAGTATGTACTGTACAGAGATAAGCTACAGCGTTACAGCCTATACTAATTCATCATTCAGAATAAAAAAAATTAAGCGTACAGCGTGGAATAGCCAGAATTGGTATTGTGCAAAGTTTGTGGTGTCATTGGGGAATGTTAAGGTGCCTATAAATTGAGCCAATTTATATTTTAAAACAGAATAATATCAGTTTTTTGGAAAACAACTTGTGTTGTACATTCAAAAACTGACTCCATGAATGTTACTACATGGTTTACTTTGCTTTAAAGCTATACTGTAGTCAGCAAGCAAAAACATTGAACATCTGTGCTATTTATGACTACCAGCACCAATTTTGTGCAGTTGAAAGATAGTCTGATAATTCCTGCAAAGGGCCAGTCTAAATACTACAGAAATACTTGTACTTAAATGTCCTTGGGCTGTATGCACTGTATGAATGTGTGTGAATAGGTAAAGAAAACCTGTAGACTGAAGCCCTTTGAGTGGTCATCAATACAAGAAAAGCAAAAAATAAATACAGATCATTTACATTTACTCTGGCAGTCCAAAAAGTAAAGTCAGGTTAAGGATTCACAGGTGGCTGTTATGTGTCATTGTGGCAAAGTATCAGGGCCAAAGACAAGACAAGAAGGAGCAGAATGTCCATCCATCCAAAAGAAATGGGGAAATGATAAACATAAGACGATGTGGCTGTTTTGTTTGGTCAACCTTAATTCCTGTGAGAAGAAGTCTGGTTTTGATATGACAACCCATTTGTTTTTTACAGGAACATTTTTTCATATGTTCATCTGAATTTCATCTGTCAACTTGAGATATGATAATGTTAACATTTCATGTGAGATCAGGCTAGAAAAGTAACCAGTTGGTGTTATAAAAGAATAGACGATTGAATGAATATGCCTCATTTAGTTGTAGCAATATTAAATGGATGCTATGAAAGAATGAAAGCAGTCTGCTGTGATTCAGTCTCAATACATTTATTAGGTGATGATTGAATGTTGTGCTGGTGTCAACAGGCCTACAGAACATCTGGGCAGGCTTCCTGTAAAAACAAAAAGCAAAGGCAGCATGTGACATTTTATTTCTGCTGCATAGATCATGTGATTAAATTTAAAGCACTCCGACACCGTTGTTAACTCATATCACCACAAACTCTCTTGACATCACTCGCTTGCGGTGAATCCAGCGGGTGATTCCCTGCTGTGGTCTCAAATCAATTTCACCTGGATTTCTATTGACTTTATACTTGGATGTCAGGTGAAGAAAGTCCACAGAAACATGTGGAGCATCTCACTCCGACATTTGCGTTCACACATGCACTTCCTCTGGAGAAAACAGGGACGATCTGCGGAGTCTAGTGCATATCTGAGACGCCAAGCCAGGACATCAGTGTTAAAATGACTGGAACGATCTCGATTTATGATCCAACATCATCGATTATCAAGGAAATAAATATGGTTTTCAGTTTATCAGTCTCCCCTTCTAAACAACCAGTGTTACATCACTTAGACATATTTTCTTAATCAAAACATTGGTTATTGTAAAAAGGTTTAAGTGATGAATGAAAATAAATAAATGGGATTCAGTAAATTTTAGCCTGGTCTGTAGAATATGCCAAACTTTTCGATACTTCTGAAAAGCAGGTTAGACGTAAAACCCTTAAAATATCATATATTTCTGAGCCAGTGGTGTGGATTCCAGAGGAAATCCATAGAATATACAATGAACACAAAATGGGCCTTGAAAAATCCCCTTGGTGGAATCCAGATTAAACCTTCTGAATAAAAAGGGGTATCATAGAAACCCATGTTTGAGTGCCACATGAAATTCTTGATTTTAAAAGGATCCTCAAGCCATGAAACCATAGAAAGGTTATCTGTAGAACCTCACATAGGGTGGGTCTCTGAGTGGAACCCTTCACAGATGGTTCTAGGTATAACCTTTTACGATGGGTATTTGGCAGAAACCTTGGAAAGGGTTCTACGTTGCAACTTTCTAAAAATTTTCTACCAGGGAAAAAAATGGGTTCTCCTGTGGACAAGACACATAACCCTTTATGGTTTCCACTTAGCACTTTTATAAGTAAGAGTGTGCAACATGTTGAAAAGTATTCAACACAAACTGGAGTCTGGCACTATGCATGTGGACACTCACAGCACTTGTAGAGCGTGTTGAGCCTGGCAATGTCATTGCGGCTCATCTCCCTGGCATTGCCAAAGGACACATTGGAGTTAGGGATTGGGACCATGGTGGGCTGGTTGTTCTTAGAGAAGGCAGTCCTACAACAAGACAGCAGCAGTTAGGTAGTTAAACAGCATATGCTGCACACACACACACACACACACACACACACACACACACACACACACACACACACGAACACACACACACACATGTATGATAAAACATGAAAGGGCTGGTGTTCAACCAGTTGTTCTCACTTGTGGTACTGCATGACTGAGTTGTAATCGTAGGGAGTGCCCTGGTTGAGGGTGGCAATCTTCCTGAAGTTGTGCTCCATTCCTGAAAATAAAAAAGGTTGAAGATTATCTTTGTTAGAAACCTGAAGTTAAACAATGAGCATCAATTTCATGTATGATTAGGATTCTTTGATCTTTGATCTCAAACTGTGTGTTTCTTTGACTGGATTATACAATACCACAGTGTATACTTGGCAGCATTGTCTATCATCGGTGATGCTTACCAGTTATCTATTCATGAAGTGTACATTATATCTGAGTTTATTTGATCTTATCAGTCTGCAGTTTACTTAGTTCCCTCTCTATCTCACCATTGGGGAAAATGAATAACTCCATTACCAGACTGGACATTGTGCAGCAGGACTTTGATGTGGTTGTCCCTGTCAGAGCGGGTTTGTTCATGGTTGAATCCCAGAGCATGGAGCAGCTCATGCTGGACGGTTCCATGGTAAAGGCATCCGCTACGGGCCAGAGACACCACCTGCTTACCACCACGACGTCCAACAAAGGAATAGCAGCTGGACAGGATGAGACATAAGTTGAAGATCAGTGAAATTTGACAACAGCTTTCAAGTCAAACTCTTCATTTATATAAATTTCTCACCCATTCTGGGACTCAATGCTTAGCCAGTCACGGTCGCTGCTTCTGCTGGGCCTGAAGTTGATGCAGGAGAAGGAGGAGAAGGACTCCAGTCCACGGGTGATGATGGCTCTCTCTCGGGAGGCTGGTAGTATGGTACCACACAGCATTATGTTGTTTTAACATCCCACATCACAGAAAAACAGAGGAACATGTTGGCAGCAATGTACAGTATTATGCCTATATAAGCTCTGCACTAATGGAACAATTTCATGTTTCACTTTAATGCAAGATGGATTTTGTCTTATTCTGGTACGAAGTGTCTTTTGAAACGGTTCAGGTGTCTTAACAGCAGTTGACAATGAAAGTCGCTATGCTAGGGGTAATTGGAGTGTGAAATTTAATATATTAACTGTTATTTAAAGTAAAGGTAATTCAATATATAAGTGCAAAAACTCTTAACAAATGATCATAACATAATCAAATTGGAAATAAAAGCTAACCTGTCTACATTTAGTAGGCTACGGGCTGCCAGAGCCATGTGTGGGCTGTGATGTTTATGTTGTCTTTAAGCAGGGCAACTATTTCAGTATCTAGCTCAGGCACCACAAAGAGACATGGAGATTTGCTTTATGATTCGGTCCACCACCCAGTAGGTACTGGCTGTGTAGGAATTTCAAAACTCAACCCTCCTTATATGTTGAGAAAACTTTGTCTGGGTATCTCACTATCAGGGTGCTCATATTTGGGCTAATAAGGTATATGTGTAAGGTTGTTGAACACAGACCCTTGTTTCAAGGATCTACTCAAAAGTATACTTAAGAAAGCTTTTTGGACATTTTAAAGTCATTCATGTCATGACTCCAGAGGACGAGAGTGATGCAGGAGTTTACAGTTGATAATTGGCAGCAAACATGTTTGATGCTGGTAAATAAACTGTTTGATCTATGGTCAATCTCACTCAAACCTTTTGACACTGCGGTTCTACTTTTCATCAGATACTCACAGAAGTGATTAGTGATGTAATACGGAATGTAGACCTTCCCGTCACTCCACTTGCCCCACATGCAGCCTCGGCTGGTGCAGGGGTCAGCATTTTTCTCTGCCTCGCTGCCAATGGCAATGTCTCCTCCAATCAGTATGGGATCATTGTTGGAGCGGACTAAAACACATCATGTAACATTACATAATTTCTTTAAAAGCTGTTAAAGTATCACTAATAAATAATGAGTTGAAGAAATTTAAGCATCAACAGTCTACATGAAAATCTTCAGCTCACACTCACTCAGATTGCTGTTGGCTCTTTCTAGAAGTTCAGAGACGGAAAGCTCCCCTGAGTCCACCTCTGAAATCTCCTCTGCTCAGTGAAATCATCAACAGCAACACAATGTTATTTTGCAGAAAAATACAACAGTCCTAATTCAGTGCATATCAATACAAAAGGTCTGATTGTACATACCTGCCTGCAAATAGGAAAGAAGAAAAAAACATGTTGAGTTATTAGAAAAACAACATGGAATTACATCAAAAGCAGGGCCGGGTCTAGGCAGGGGCAAGAGGGGGCTTGGCCCCCTCAAATAAATGTTGTGCCCCCTCAAACTAAATCCCAATTTATAATAATAACAATATAATAAAGCACAATGCCCCCTCAAGATTTGTGGCTGCCCCCTCATACATGCCTGTCTAGACCCGGCCCTGATCAAAAGTAATAAAGAAAGGAGGTTTTGAGATGCCCAATTAGCATAATAGAACATAAAGTTATTGTAGTTTAACAAAAGTCTAGGGATGTTTAAAAAAGCCACTCTGTATCAAAAATATGTTGCTGTCATTTATTAGTGATTAAATGCTTAACCTTAAATCAGAGAATTAACTAAATGTTTGTGACTGACAGATGAGAGGCTTCTTCTGTGACAGAGGAAGTTTATCATGGTTGAGACTGACAGTTAGACATAAGTTTCACAAGCAGTTTAACTCAATGTTAATTATGTCTAAAACATGCAGCTTTTAACAAGTAATAACATCTATACTGCGATAAAATGGGCCTTTGGATGGGCTTACCTCATTGCTGGCCCAACAGCAGGCAGAGAGAAACAGTAGAGTCAGAACTGAGACCTTGAAAACAGACATGTTAGACCTCCTAGCAGACCTACAGGAAAAAGAAAGCATTGAGTTTCTCTTGAGTGGAAAAACCGAATCAAAACCAAACAATCAAACTTTGATTCTGTTGAAGACATTAGCAGCCTAGCTCACCTGTGATCCTCTATGTGGACATGTGTATCTGTGGTTTGGCTTCAGGTTTTTATAGATATTCTGGTTTGTTGGTTGGACCAAATATGGATTATCTGAGTACAGTAAAACCTGTAGAGTCAGCAGATCTGGCAGGCTAATCAGTCGCATTACATAACGACAGATATAGAGACAGAAATACCCCCAAAGCTTTATCAGTGGGAAAAAGGACGTTTGTTGCATTTGCCATAGTAACAGGTGGAGAAATGGATGAAAGTCACTGATGTCCTCAATGTTTTCTCAGTATTCATGTGTTGCCCTCATTTAACACTGTGTGATGCATGTTTATTTCTCTGGTGACCTCAGGTATTTTATACTTTATTGATGAATCCATATTTATGTGCTTTAATCAAAAAGATAACCATAAAGTATGACACTTCAGTTTTACCAAATTATAGCAATTTATGAAATACAGCTTCTTTCCATTTTCTCTTATCAAGGGACAACGTAATAGAAGAACTATATAATCCCAGGCCGTCTGTTCCAAGAAAAATGACAAACTGAATTGCTATTTAATAATGGCTCATTCCATTATAAATGCTTTACTGGATACTTTTTGTAAATTCAATATATCTACAGGAATAAAAAATGACGTGCTCTTACAGGTGTGTTTGTTTATGTGGCCAGAAAAAGGCTTATCAACCACAGTGCTACATTTGATTACTTGTGTTTCTTTACCCAGCAGCTGCAGTCCGTTCTGTTAATGAAGGCCAACAAGCTGAGAATGATAGCAAACGTGGATTTAGCTGATAACAGGCTATAGTTTACCCTGAATTCCATGTTTAGATGAATTGTTATCTTGTTTTCTGATAATTATAGAAAAATGTCCAAATCCTGTTGGGTTTAATGCTGGTATAACCTTAATCTTTCCACGTTAAAATATGTACATGTAGTGGCACACAGAAACAGACTGACAGGGTTAGGTTTTGTGGATATGCCACTTAATCAGTTTAAGCATTCGATCAAGCTTGCTAGATGTTTTTAATGCAAGTGAAAATATGAGGATAGCATTTCTTATAAGCACCGTATAAAAGTCAGGAGTCACAATAAACAACAAACATAATGAACTTACAGTTCACAACATCATGTGTTCAAATGTTCTCCACTTTAATATAAGGTTTTCTCCTTGTATATTCCTCACATTATTAGATTATTTCAACATTTGAGTCCTGTATATTTTATTTTATTATTTTAAATCAAATCTGTTTAATGTTATTTCCTGAAAGTAAGTGACGATTAAATGTTTCCTCTGTATAAACTGAAGACATCTTTTCTTTGGACGTGTCATCTGTTTTAAAGAGGAACTTTTATAACTGACAGCACACAGCCTATAGCACTCTACATGTTGTGCTTTTCTTCTTTTATAAATAAGGTTGTATTTAAAAAAAGCCAAATGTAAGTGTATCGGATTGTCTCTGCACCTTGGTTCTCCTTTTCTAACTCCTACTTTAATCAATCAAGCAATCTGCCAAATCGATTGATTCATTAATGTAAGTGCAGGTAGAATAGGCCAAAGCTAAACTTGAATGATAGTCTACACATGCACTCAATTTCTTAATACTCACTGATAATGAATCAAGAGATTCTCCTTAAAGTACTTGGTCATTAGATTGGCTGTATATGATAGTGTTAAATTATATAATAATTAATGTATGTAAGATATTGAGTATAAGCAAATCAGGATGAAATATAAAAACATATCAAGTGATCTGCATTAGGTGCAAGGTACACTCCTGATCAAAATCTTAAGACCAGTTAAAAAATTGCATGAATTTGCATTTTGCACTGTTGAATCTTAGGAAGGTTCTAAGTAGAATTTCAAAATGCAAAAAGAAGAAATGGGAACAAGAGCCCAAAAGTTGTGAGCAGGCAATTTATTGAAAACAACAATTGAACTGAAGTAGGCTGTTTATCAGCTGATCAAAAGTTTAAGACCACAGCTAAAAAAAAAAAAAAAAACCTCCTAAAACAGAAATTAAAGTGTCAAAAACTGACTCAGTAATGAGTAGCTCCACCATTATTGTTGATCACTTCAAAAATTCGTTTTGGCATGCTTGATGCAAGTGTTTCCAAAAGGCTAGTGCGAATGTTGCGCCAAGTGGTGAAGATGGCTTCACGAAGGGCATCCACTGTCTGGAACTGAAGTCCATTTTTGTAAACTTCCCTTGCCATCCATCCCCAAATGTTCTCAATTGGATTAAGATCAGGGGAACACGCAGGATGGTCCAAAAGAGTGATGTTATTCTCCTGGAAAAAAGTCTTGGTCAGACGGGCATTGTGAATTGGAGCGTTGTCGAGCTGAAAAACCCAGTCGTTACCACACAGACGAGGGCCCTCAGTCATGAGGGATGCCCGCTGCAACATCTCCACATAGCCAGCTGCTGTTTGACGCCCCTGCACAACCTGGAGCTCCATTGTTCCATTGAAGAAAAAAGCACCCCAGATCATGATGGCGCCCCCTCCACTGTGCCGCGTAGAAAACATCTCAGGTGGCATCTCCTTGTCATGCCAGTAACGTTGGAAGCCATCAGGAACCTCAAGGTTAAATTTTTTCTCATCAGAGAATAAAACTTTCTTCCACCTTTGAATGTCCCATGTTTGGTGCTCCCTTGCAAAGTCTAAACGGGCAATTTTGTGGCGTTGAAGGAGACGTGGCCTTTGAAGACGTTTCTTGTTTTTGAAGCCCTTCCTTCGCAGATGCCGTCTGATGGTTATTGGGCTGCAGTCAGCATTAGTAATGGCCTTAATTTGGGATGAGGATCGTCCCGTGTCTTGACGGACAGCCATTCGGATCCTCCGGCTCAGCGCTGGTGAGATTTTTTTGGGTCTACCACTTGATTTTTTGGTTCCATAACCCCGAGGATCTTTTAAGAAATGCAAAATGACTGTCTTACTGCGTCCAACCTCAGCAGCGATGGCACGTTGTGAGAGGCCTTGTTTATGCAGTTCAACAATCCTACCACGTTCAAAGACGGTGAGCTTTTTTGCTTTTGCCATCAAGAGATCTTCACAGTGTGATTACTTGACAGGAAATGACATGGAATCCAAGTTTTTGCACAGATTTTGGCTTTTAAAGGCTGTGGTCTTAAACTTTTGATCAGCTGATGAACAGCCTATTTGAGTTAAATTGTTGTTTTCAATAAATTGCCTGCTCACAACTTTTGGTCTCTTGTTCCCATTTCTTCTTTTTGCATTTTGAAGCTCTACTTAGAACCTTCCTAAGATCCAACAGTGCAAAATGCAAATTCAGGCAATTTTTTAACTGGTCTTAAGATTTTGATCAGGAGCGTATAACTGTGTCTTTATCCACCTATAAAAAGTTTCATCTCTTTGTTGATCTTTGCAAACATGGATAAAAGAGGTCCAGGGTTATATAAATGGTTTTGTATTTATATAGCGCTTTTCTAGTCTTGATGACCACTCAAAGCGTTTTACATTCACCCATTCATTCATAGAGTGCATCTATTCACAGCACTTTGTTATTCTATGGGGGGCCTTTCGGGGTTCAGCATCTTGCCCAAGGACACTTCGGCATGCAGATGGGTCAGACTGGGGATCGAACTTCCCAACCTTCATGTTGGAGGACGACCACTCAAGGACTCAGCCTATAGTGCAGTTAAACCATGGCTTAATATTTTATTTTTTTCAAGTTTGCGTTGAACATAGCAGTCAGGCCTCTTATTTCAGAAACAATGAACCGTAACAGTTAGGTTACCAATAAAAGGTAAGCCTACTACTTCTTCGCTTTCAGCCAGCTACTCAAACAGACAAGCAACAAAATAACAAACAAACAAAATAAACAGGCAAGTGTTGGCCTACTTTGAAATAAATTAAATACAGAACTTTGTAGGGCTATTTGAGTCCTCCCCATATTTGTGGAAAATGTATGAAATAAGAAGCCTATTTTGAAATAAATAAAAACATATAGCTGCAGCCTAATAGTGTAACGGACTGGGTTTATGTTTATGTTTGGTTTTGACGTATGTTCAGTAAAACACTGTGTTGAAGGAGAGTTCTGATATCCTGAGGGTCAGTGAAGGGGTTGGGGTGGGACATGTGACTGTTTGGACCAATAGGATGGGGTGTGACAATCCTGAACTAGGCAGGGGCTCAGTTGCAAAGAAAGCACGTGAGTCAGAAAAATAAAGTAACAAATAAAACTTTACTTAAGTAGTCCAAAGGTAACAAGTCCATACAGGGAACAGGCAGAAATCCAATGTAGTAAATCCAAGCAGAGTCCAAAAACCAGGTAGTCCAAACACAGAAGAATTCGCTGGAGAGCATGTACACACACAGGAGACAATGACAATCTGGCAGAGGGTGAGGGGAAACACAGGGTATAAATAGGGAATGCTTAATGACAAACAAGGTACAGGTGTGTGGGGAAACCAACAGGAAGTAAAGCTAGACACAAGACACAAGAACCCAGACACCAAAATAAAACAGGAAGTGAAATCCAAACAGACACAGACTGAACAGATTGTTACATGGGGTTGTTTGGGGATGTCAGGCCCTCATTGGCTGGTTTTGTTGGGGGTCAGGGGTCAATGAGGAAGTGAAGGGTTGCTGATGTGTGCGAGTGACGGAGTAAGAGCGAGAAGTGCACATGTTCATGTAGAGCAGGGGTGTCCAAACTACGGCCCGCGGGCCAACTGCGGCCCGCCATCCATTTTTAATTGGCCAGCATCAATGTCTAAAAATATAATGTATAAAAAAAAAAAAAAATTTAGTAGCGCTCAAATGGCACTTACTTAAAGCACTTTGTTTTGGTTTATGGGGCCAGGCTTCTTCGACAGGGGAGAGGCCGGTGCATGCTTTTTGTAACTATACGACAAAGCTACGCAAGCCTCACGCACTTGTCAGAAGAGATCGGAAAGTATGAACACTTGTATAACCCGTCACTGACTAAATACAAGGACACGCAGATGACCTGCAATTCCTGGAAGGAGATCTCGGCTGACGTCGGTTTGCAGGTCGACGATTGTACGAAGCTGTGCAGAATGATCAGGGACAAATTTGTCCTCCAGAAAAAGTAATAAACAGTCGACAAAGATTGAATTGCTTTGCTGACTTGCTAGCTGTCCCTCAGAACGCCACCACGCCATGCCCCCCTGCCCTGAGCGACACGACTGTCAACAGTCCACTCCAGGGCAGGGGGGCGTGGCGGCGTGAGTGGCCCAGTCCTTGGTATTTTTTTCTGTATGTGGCCCTCGGGACAAAAAGTTTGGACACCCCTGATGTAGAGGATAATAAAAGTTACTAAACCACGAAGAAGTTCCGTGTCCTGTGTAAGCAGGGACGCTACAATAGCTTAAAAATATATATTTTAGTTGGCGAAATATTAAAACAAAAAGCGAGAGCAGGTCAGACTGGATGCGAACCCAGATACTGAAGCTGCAGCTCTGCGTTAATCTTGCATTTAAAAAATTGACGGCGTTAAAATGGGTTTGCGTTAACGCTGTTAATAACGCGCTTAACTGACAGCACTACTAAATTCACAACCAGAACAAAAACTCTAAAGGCTGAGTGAAGGTCCCAGATGCAGCCCTCAGCACAGTATAAACAGCTGTTTGCAATACAACTATAGTTTAGGCAAAGTAAAATGCAGGCAGTAGATCAGACGGTTCAGTTCCGGGGCAGATATCTCTAAAGGTTCAGACTCGACCCAGGGATTCAGGTTGAGTGAGCATAACTGAGAAGCAACTGTACACACAAAGGATGCAAGGGTATTGGCACTCCACCCACAGGGGGGAGGTCTCTGGTGGAGAGCCACACGTTTTGACCAGCCTATTGGGTGGAAGCTTAAATGTGGCCGTGGTTGACTGAGGTAGAGTAGCGGTTGGCAAAGCAGAGCAAGGAAGCTAGTGTTTGGGCCTAGGACGGACTGGCGCCTGCACTTCTTACCATTCCAGCACCTGTCTCGCTTCGTTGCACTGCGGTGGTAGTTTTTACTCTTACCAAAGGTGCTTTATCATCCTTGCTAACTCTCCCGGGATCATTGATGTGCTGGTTCACATTACAATGAAGTAGTTCACTTTCATAATTAATTTTAAAAAAAATGTTGAAATAAGTTCACAGTTCCAAAAATAAACTAATCCAAGCTCATTTGTTCCATAATTTAGGTGACAAAGCTACAATCATGTAGTTGTTAATCAATGGTGTCAAATCATGACTGCTCTGGTCACCTTAATACTGAGTCCTGACTGTGTGCGTCACGTCAGCAGGAGTGTGGAGGGAGGACACAGGAAACTCAAGCATGGTACAAACCAACCTTCTGATCATTGAGCAGCTGTGGACTGTTGGGGAAACTATGTAATCTCCATCTGATCTTCAACAAAGTCCCTTTCTTGCTGCTTCACCTTGACACTCCTCTCATCTCACTATGTTAGTCACTCAGAGTGAATGAGTGGGGGCAGAGCCCTGATGCCTGTGTGTGTGTGTGGAACATCTTCAGTGAACGCCGCTTATGTTTACGTTCATCAAATGTAAACTGATTTGATCAGTTCAGCATTCACAAAACATATGAAGTGTACATGCGCAACACTGCACGAGATCAATATATTTAAAGGGGACATATTATGAAAATTCCACTTTTGTAGGGCATCTTCACGTTAATTTGGGTATCTAGCATGTCTACCGTCCCAAAAACTCTGGAAAAAAACAACTCCCGCGATTTGTTGTGGTTCCTCTATGTCAGAAACGATACGCTAGATGGCGTCGAATGGGATTACGACCCTAAAATACGTCATAGTCTCGCTACACGGCCCGGCTCCACCGGCCCGGGTAGCTCGCGAGCCAACGCTAGCCGGGGAGCCGGGCTCCCCCCGGCTAGGGAAGCTAACCGGGCCGGTGGAGCCCCGGCTAGCGTTAGCTCGCGGGCCGTCCCGACTCTGGTTCAAAACGATATGGTTGCAAGATTGTATCTTCGTCTCCAGTAGCCATATTTCTACAGAGGTAATGGATAGGAGGGAGGAGGGGTGAGGGGGAGCACTCAAAACAGGTCAATCTAAGGGGGGCTGCTTTAGACAGGGTAAAAAGGGTGCTGTTTTAAATGATCCTTGTGGTATTTTGACCAAAATATGTTTAAGACATTTCATTAAGACCCCAATGAACCATATCAACTGTGGTAAAATGGGCATAATATGTCTCCTTTAAACAATGAACCTCTCTGTTTTTGTAATGCTTGCTCCTTCAATAGTCGCCTCCTTTTATATTCATAGCCAGATAATTTTGGTTGACTAGACAAGCTGCAGTAACCTTTCAATGGATTTTTTTTCTCAAAGACCATCTCTGGACCTACATACAAGTCTGAAATGAGGTTAAATAAAGTTAAATTGAATCGACCACTGGCTCTTGAGAGCTGGGGGCAGGAGGCCTTGAAAGAGTAAGCTGCAGGTATAGCATGACTGACACGTTCCTCAGCACTTCACATTTCGCCGCCCTTGCCAAAGTGCCGCTCTAAGCAATTGCGTAGTTCGCCTATATGGATGTGCGGGCATTGGGCCTAGGTCTGGCAGCAGCAGTGGAGAAAGGCCTAAATGGACCGAAATTAGATCTCCTATTCCAGAGCCAGAAAGAGTGGAGGTTGGAACTCATGTATGCACTGGAATGGGGAGAGTCTGGTGGAGGAACTGGTCAGGTAATTGTGGGCATACACCACAGGAAATGCCTGAACCAGGATGAGGAAGTCTGGAAAACCAGGCACCACAGGGCCGTCTGCAGCTCCTGGTTGACGCCAAGAACTCCTTGTATACGTTCATGCGGTGATATGCCTGGTTTGCCTTTTCTGGCACAAACTATAAAGACAGTAAATCTGACTGATTTGTTTTTATTTTGTAGTTTGGTATAATTTATGAAGGTCAAATGTCTGTCTTATGTACAGTTCTGGGGGAAACTGAATTTTTGACAAAAAACAAACATCACATGTGTAGTTGCAATCAATATTAAGATAAAGATAAGAAAACATTGTAGAACAGAATAAAGTCACTGTGTCAGTAAAAATACGATCCAATCAAATACCTGAACATTGATGCTGTTAAATGTTTGATGATGATCACATCACGTCATTCTTGTTCTCATCTGGCACTTGAACGGCACCGATCTTGTAGGAAAAAAATATGCATTATATGTGTGTCTGCTACTACACATATTAGAGTATTTTTACACTGCAGATGACCTGCATCACATAAACCCCTCTTTGATCTGGAACAGCTGGAGTTTTTGATCAGAATGATATTGATCTGATATTGATCACATGTTGAGCATCATCGATGGAACACATTGAGTGTTCCGTTGCATAATAGCGAGACACAGTTTGACAGTGAGGACATTTCTCTAATGAGTGGCATTAGAGACGTCTGGTCCTAGAGGTTGTCAAAGAAACTGAATTCACTCAGATAAGAATGTATTTGTTTCATATAGAACATTATTGAATCTATATATTTTATGGAGAAGATGATTAAATCTTTGTTTCATATAGAACATGATAAAGAGGAGACTAGTGGATCTTTGAATAGCCTATCCTGCAGATTGAGCCTCACAATCCTCCGATACCAACTAAGTTTTAAGATTGTGTAAGAATGGCAGTGCTAACCACAAACAATGCAGCGTAAATTGACATGGCTGCATACTTTGGTTAAACCTAACCTCCTTGCATAGTACCAGTTAACCAGGCACGTGCACAGATTGACCCCTAGTGGTACTCAAGCACCAGCCCTTTTGCCCTGGAGGAGAAAGTGCCCTTCTGCTGGAGTCCAATTTTTCCTCATTCATCAATATTTAAGAATAAAAATTACTCTCTCTGCCATCAATTCCCCCAATGTGTTTTGATATCTGACGGGGCATTTATTTGAGTTCTTGTGAGAATTTCGCCCCGACATGCTCCGCGGCGCTCACAAGCCCCTGCTGGCCCCTCCCTCCTCCTCCTCCTCCTCATGCAGCTGAGGGCCAAACGGCTGCAGCCTACTTGCTCTCTGACCCGCAGCATCAGACAAACAGGTACGACGCTGTGTGTCCAATCCCCTGACGGTGTTTGGTGATAAATTAACCACAACATTAGCGCTGAAAACATTACGTCGCAACTGGTCTGACTTTTCCTAAAAAATAAACTAACAAAAACTTCACGAAATCCGTGATTTCAAACCCTTTCCAGCTGTTTACTGACGTTTTTCATGTTTAATGAAGAAAGAGGGAGAGAGATACAGACAGACAGACAGACAGACAGACAGACAGACAGACAGACAGACAGACAGACAGACAGATTTACTGTTCTACAAATTAGACAAGTTCACTAGGTTTGTTTAATTTAAAATAATAGTAATTATTGAAATGAAAGGTAGGTCTTAAGTTGAGCTATGTGAGGTATATATTGTGGTATATTATAATGCTCCCTACCCTGTCTAGTGCCCCTGAGCAAGGCACCTTCCTCCCCAAACATCTGCTCCCCGGGCGCCGTACATGGCTGCCCACTGCTCTGTGTGTCCTGCACCAGATGGGTTAAAAGCAGAGGTTCAATTTCCCTCCTTGCATGAGTGTAGTTGTGCATGTCTGTGCATGTGTTTGGGACAAAATTAATGTAAATAAATAAATGTATCTTAATACTTCAACTCTGTCAGAAAACAGTAAACAAAAATATGTGTACTGTGTTGTCAGCTTGATAGAGATTATGTAAGTCACTCTTTTTTTTTTTTTTACAACTTTATTTATCATTTTTCCATGTTGAAAACATTTACATCATTAGTTATGCATTTCTTACAAAAGTTGCGCACCCGCCCCCCACCCCAACCAGATGGCATCCCAACAAATAAATCCACAAAAACACTCACGTATCACACTGACAGACAGAACACCAAAAGAAGAAAGCAAATATAGACAAATACAAAAAAGAGACAGGCCAAAGGAAAAAAAAAAATAATAATAATAATAATAAATAAATCAATTTGAAAAAAAAAAAAAAAAAAAGACTCAAACCAATCTATGTTGATCATTATGTTCATAACACCAACATCCAGGACCTTTAACATAAGAAAAAAAGTCCCAACAGTCAGAACATAAGCATTGAGAAGACTAGGACGGCAATCAGAGAAGGAAAGAGGGAAAGATAAATACATATTAAATAAGAACAAGGATTCAGGCAAAAGGCAAGCTCTTGATATGTGTCATGAACTGTGACCAGGTTCTGTCGTATTTAACCTCCGACCTGTGTACTGTATATCTAATTTTTTCCAAAGCCAATCCCAACATAACCTCTCTAATCCAATGAACATAAGCAGGAGGATTCTTCCCCTTCCAATTCAGCAAAATCAGACGTCGGGCATGCAATGATGCAAAGGCAATTGCATTTTTATGGAGACGGGACAGATTTAGCTCATCCCTTACTACACCAAAGATAGCTATCAAAGGGTCAGGCTGCAGTGTTTTGCCAGATATTGCTGAGAGTGATTGGAAGACTGAGGTCCAGAAGCCATACAAAGATGGACATGACCAAAACATGTGTCCCAAAGAAACAGGAGAATATTGACATCTAGGACAGTTTGGTGTAACATTAGGGTATAATTTAGACAGTCTATCGTTAGAATAATGCAACCTGTGGACAACCTTAAATTGAATCAAGCCATGTCTGATACAGAAAGAAGATGTGTGTATACGCTGTATGGTATTTTTCCAGGTGTCTTCTGGTATTACTTCTCCAACCTCTCCCTCCCATGCTGCCTTAATTTTGTCCCACGAATGAGGGCAGCCATCCAGAATTAAAGCATATATTTTTGATATTGCTCCTTTATTGAGTGGATTAACATTGAGCACTGAATACAGTAAATCTTTAGAGGGTGGGGATGGGTACCCCGGGAAAAATTTAGAGGCAAAACTTCGAGCCTGAAGATATCTGAAGTAATGAGACTTTGGTAGATTATGATCTTAACATAAAAATTTAAATGATGCAAAGCCATCATCGGTAAAGAGATCCTGAAAGTAGACCAAGCCCCTTCTGTGCCAAACTGCAAATGCCTGATCTATTTGAGATGGTGCAAAAAGATAATTAAACATTATTGGAGAGAAGCTACATATATTTGTCAAATTAAAATGTTTTCTGAACTGACGCCAGATCTTAATCGAATTTTGGACCACCAAATTTGAGTTCAGTCCAGGTGCTTTGATATTTACTGTGAGAGGGGCAGTTAGGACCGAAATCGGAGAAACTGGGAGTGTAGCTTCCAGTTCCATATCAGTCCAGACCGGACCCTCCTTATCTGCGAACATGGTAATCCAATATGTCAGCTTGACAATATTAGCTGCCCAATAGTAAAATAAAAAATTAGGTAAACCCAAACCACCATCAGATTTCACTCTCTCCAGGCTTGCCTTCTTTATACGTGCAGGTTTTTTATTCCATATGAACACAGAAATAAAGCGATCCAGCCGAGCAAAATAGGATTTTGGGAGAAAAATGGGAATCATTTGGAATAAATAAAGAAACCTGGGCATTACAGTCATCTTCACTACATTTATCCGCCCTGCCAATGAGAGTGGGAGATTTGACCACCTATCCAAATCAGTTTTGGTACGGTCCAAAATCGACCTAAAGTTATACTGAAAAATAGCTTTAATTGAACCTGCTATTTCTATTCCCAGATAAGTAAATTTGTCATTTTCAATTTTAAAAGGCACATTTTCATAAGTGATCTGTTTTGCCAGATTATTCAGTGGAAATAATAAAGATTTTGACAAATTAACTTTATACCCCGATATGCTACTGAATTTTTGCAACCAGTGGAGAAGGTAGGGCATGCTCTCAGTTGGGTCTGATATTTGCAAAAGCAGATCATCAGCATAAAGCAAAGTTTTATGGTTTGTTTCACCCCTGGATATACCTTTTATCCTGTCATCTGATCTAATAGCAATCGCCAGTGGTTCTATCGCAATATCAAACAGAAAAGGCGACAGACAGCAAGCCTGTCTTGTACCTCTGTGGAGCGGAAAATATTCCGAAATCAGGCCATTTGTCCTGACTGCCGCCATGGGTGTTGAATATAGGACCTTGATCCACTTACAAAAAGTTGGCCCCATTCCAAATTTTTCTAAAGCTGCGAAAAGATAGGTCCATTCAATTCTGTCAAACGCCTTTTCAGCGTCAAGGCTTAGAATAACTTCAGGTTGTACTGTTGAATGGGGGGAAGTGTAAGTCACTCTTGATGCACAAAATAGATTTATCTCATTTACAAAATTTACAGCACAATGCCAAGAAAAGACAGACTCCAAAAGCAGAAGGACAGGGAACTGCAGCAAGCAGCTCAGGGTAGCATCTTTCTTTTATATTGTATCAGGCCATTAACTAGTAAAACAAATGAGGGAGAATCAGTAAGTTTTTATTTATTTATTATTATTATTTTTAATTTCATAAATAATTTTGGAGATGGGTGCCCTTTTTTTTGGTTTGAGCACCTGCCCCCCAAAATGTCTGTGCACGTGCCATCAGTTAACCATGAATTTACTCGTGACGTCACAGAGTTACCCTGATGAGCCAGTAAAATTGCTTCGTAGTTAAGGCCAGTAAAACAAAACAAACAATGTGGTGAATGAGAGTAACATGCTAACATCTAGAGCTAGCAAAGGCAGACAGTGAATGGTTGTAAAGGGACTAACTAAGTTACACCTGACTGGGGAGAAACCTGAACAACATAAAAAATGGCTTCTACCTTTCTCATCTCCCAAAGATGTTCAGTATCCAGCGTCAGCACAGCCGAAACCACAATCAAAACGATATGTTATCAATCCCCACTAACTTACCTAATAGAAAACTAAAAGAAAATTGAGTTGATCATACTTGCTTTGTAGAACTATTTACAACATGTACAATTATTTACAGAAACAGAACAGGATACTCAGATCTGCTAAATCCACTAAAAAAGCTATCAAACAACAAGACATGGTCAGTGGTCAGAGAAGCAAGAAAGAGAGAGCTGATGGTTTTTTAAGTTGGCGCCATCAATTTCTAGTCAAATCTCCGGACGCTAAAGCCTGGAAGAGAGCAGAGGACAGATAAACATATTTCTATACAGCTTCCACATGGGGTCAGAAGTGAAGTAACACGATGAGGATCATGGTGAAGTGTAACCTTCTTGTAGTAACACAAAATTTAAATGACAGTTAAATCCAATCTGCTTCACCATATATGTCCATAATGTACTCCATAAATAGACAATGTATTAATTTCTCACAAATGGTAAAAAATACTGAAAGAAACCGTATCGATTGTGAATTAAAGCTATAACGTAACAAGGTTAGAAACATGCATGATTTTGTTTGTCATTAAAAGCATTGCATATACAAGTGTTGTATGAATGTTTGTGCGAATGGGTGAGTATGACTTGAACTGTAGAGCCCTTTAGGTAGTAGCTAAACAAACCAGTCCATTTACAGACACAGATTTCTTAATTTTTGCAGAAGGATGTTCTCGTATATTTTTGCCTATTTAAGAATCCAATGCCATTAATGCTATATTCATATATATAACACATACAAAAATGCTCATTAAAAAGTATTTTGGTTCACCTGAGTAAAAAGGGAAGAGTAGGCCTTTGAATGAAAACAGAACATATGATGCAGTACTGGGGCAAGGTCTCACTAGTTCTTACATCAATAGTCATGTCACAACACAAAACCACAGTGTCTCTATTTAGTAATTTCTTGGTCTCATCTTGAAATATGATGAATATATGTTGCAGCAAGCTCACATGAGATCTGCACTGCCTGCAGAAGTGTGGTCTATAATACAAGGCAATGACATACCCATGGATCCTGATATTAAAATGTATTATCAAGTCAGATTTATTAGTGTAGAGCCAAATCACAACATACTATTATATAGTAAATATTTAAGACTTATTTTAAATATAATTACTCTTTTTTATTACTTTTTATTCACATACAATTTACGTTACATTCCTTTCGATTCATTTATATTTATTTCATAGTTGTTTCGTAAGCTAATTTACTTAATATTAATTACTTTTATAAATATGTGATATAGTAGCTATTTTTTTTGTTTCCAGGTATCTACTTACAATTGCACATAGCCATCACATACTTCAATAGATAACAGCAGATACATATTTTATTTCTTTGCAGTACATTTTAAGTGTTCGTCAGTCTTCATGTCGAGGAGTCTGTCAGTCAGAGTAAAGCAGGAAAAGACAGATTCTTGTAATAGTTTTCGATGTTCATACTTATTAGATTGTGTTTTCATTAAGACGGTCTCAAATGATGTCAAACAAATGGCTTTACGCAAAATCTAAATGCAAAGCAATTGAGTTTAGTCTAGTTTTTTTATTCCTTTGTTCCTTTTTTTGCAAGACTTTGCAAAACTGTGTATACGTACCACATAATGCAACTGTGTGCAGTTTGGAGAAGTTGTAACACACAAAACAAGCTTTTGCAACTCTTAACGTCTGCTTTTATTCACACTGGGTTTGTGTAAATGTGCAAATCTTATTGTTGTAACAAACATGAATGGAAATATTTTAAATTAATTTAATTTATGTTGTAGCATGTACCTGTAGATGTTTTGTGTATCTCAGTTCAGTTGTGCGCCACATGAAATTAAGGCTTTATATTTTTACAGGTAATGGGTAATGTTCAACATGTGCTTTAATGATATTGAAAAGTAACACATTTTATTGTTGTATGCCTAAACTTTTCTGGGCTTTCATTGGTAGTAAATCAGAGGAGGTCAGCTCCATATAGCCTAATTCACAAAGCCACATCACGGATATTGGAAAGGATGTTGCGTTCCACCGATCTTGATTGATTCCTGGAAAGATAGTCTGATAACTTACAAGAAACCTTCAAAGATGCTGTATTCATCATTAAAATAAGAAAATGAGAACAACCCCAGGTTCCTCTTTAGTACAGTAGCCAGGCTGACAGAGAGTTAGAAGAATTCCCCACGTCCCCCAAAGAAGAGCACAGCTACTATGTACATTGCATAATAATAATTATAATAATATTACATTTTATTTATAGAGCACAGTACTCAGACACATTACAAAGGTTGAAATTAACATAAACATTTACATACTAAAAATATAGAACACACAACATACATCACACATTAAAAGCAGTTCTGAAAATGTGATTTGTGATTTGAACATTGTGAGATAAGTGCATTCTCGGATGTGTTTGGGAGTTCCAGAGGGAGGGGGAAGCTACGGAAAAGGCTCTGTCGCCCCAGGTCCGATGCTTGTTCCTGAGTGGATGAGACAGGAGGTTAGCATCAGAGGAGTGGAGCCGACTGGATGGAGTGTGTTGGTGGAGCAGGTTGGTGAGGTAGGGGGGAGCCTGGTTATGGAGAGCTTTATGAGTGAAGAGAAGGACTTTGTACTGGATGCTTTGTGGGATGGGGAGCCAGTGGAGATAAACCTTAGAACTAAATGTAGCACCAGATTCTTATTTAGACAACATTTCTACAATACATCTTAACTATTCCTTTCGTCTAACAATCCAAGAAGTTTTTTCTTTAATTATTAGTTCTACTGTATATTAAATCAGATTAACTGTCTATGTACCACAGGCTTTTAAGGTAGCAGTAATTAAACCGCTGCTTAAGATGCCCATTCTTGACCTAGATGTTATTTTGGTTAATGTTGCGTGTGGAAATCAAGGGCAGGAGTCGTCGATCTCAAGTTAAAATTAAGCAAGTTTATTCAGAGGTCACAGGTCAGGAAAATGCGGTGTAGAACAATTGAATCATGCATGGTCCATCAGTTCTATGCAGTTAAGCTGCAGAGGAAAAATAATGGCTGCGAGACAAACTGCGCAGACAGCTTATATATCGATACTGGGCGTGACAGAAGTTCGTCGTTGGGTCCTCCTCCTGGCGTCCACTGGGTCTTCTCCCTGGCGTCGCGTGTTGATGACGTGCACGCCATGTTGCGGTTGTTACTAGAGTTCATGAGCATATTGATTCGGTGTGTGTGCTTATTTTATGTGTGTGTGAAGTGAAGTGAGGGACGTACCATGCACAGGAGAGAGGATGTCTCAGTATTTAATATAATGAAGTTATTCATGAAAGCACTGTGAGAGAAAGCCTCCCCTACCTCTAATCTGCTGTGTATTAGACTCCCTGTTTGATACGGAGTATGAAAATGTTCTATCAACTAGCTGGAGATGTGTGTGTATCTGAAGTTGAGGAGCAGTATGACGTACTGTTATGTGTGAATGTGTGTGCGTTTACGCTCAAAGGACATTATGTGTATCTGACTACACGTTAAAGTGTGTGTATGTGTGTGAACAGTGGTGTATTGTCAATATTAATATATACATATATCAAACCTTCCCATCATTTCTAAAATCCTTGAATAAGAAGCTGCAGCTAACTCGTGATTATTTTCACTAAAATGGTGATTTAGTATCCATCACAGTAAAGAGCAGCATTATTGTAAGTCAATGTACTTGTCTCTATACTTGTATCCAGGAAGACGTGTTTCTTAGTTCTGCATTTGATACCGTAGGTCACAAGATTTTTTTACACGGACTCAACCAACATGTAGGGATTAAACACTAGGCTGGTTTAAACTGCATTTATCAGGTAGATTACAATTTGTTAATCTTAACAATGATTCCTCCATGCACACAACAGTTAGTAATGGAGTTCCAAAATTCTGCATTAGCTTGGCCTCCAGGTTTACCTCTGGGCTTTTTTTTTACTAGGATATTTGACTCACACAAAACTCTCTTTAGGACAGCCTTCTTCCACCTGCACAATAAAATGAAAATGAAAAACATTTTATCTCACAGAGATGCTGATAAATCAGCCCATGCTTTTGTTTTCTTGACTAGATTATTGTAATTCTTTGGTCCAAAATGCAGATGGCAGACCATAACAGGTCTGGTTCTGCTAGACGTTTTTCCACAGTCTTCAACAGTCCCCAAATCGTGCTCCTTGTTGGAACATATTTGCAATTTATTAGATATGATATTTAAATGCTGTTATGAATGGTGTTATTCATTAAGAAATCATTTTTGAATTCAGTTTTATTACACCGATTATTTATGATAGTATGAAAAACGTATTAATGGGTTACAGTTTCAGATAAGCATAAGTCATCTGGATGTATTATTTACAGTATTAAGGCCGTTTCTTTTAGAAAGTGAGATTTTTTGATTTACTATTAAGCAACTGTGGGCGCTATATAAAAATTGTGAAAGTGCTCAATCAATGGAGAGATGCACACAAAATGTGCAGACCCAGACCAGTTCATGGCCAGGGGGGTATGCTGGAGCTCAGGTGTGATTCTTCCCTTCACATACCATATCGTATCAAAATTAGATTGAGGATGATTAAAAAAAAGGTTAAAGGTTGTTGATGCAAAACTATTTGTCTTTGTGTAGGCTACAGTACAACATACACTTCCAATATCATCAAAACAAAAAAGAGACTCAAAATCAAAATTGAGTCCTGTTTTGTTGAGTAAACAAGCTTCCCTATATGGTATGTTTATAATGTTAATAACATACATATACATCATACATAATCATAAGGATAACACAAAGAGAGGGATGGTATATACCAGACATGGGCAAAGTACGGCCCAACTAAATTGTTAGTTTTTTTAAACTAACAATTTTGTAGCGCTTAAATGGCTCATACTTATAGCACTTTGTAGTTTTGCTTTATTTTTGAAGAAATCATACTTTCTTGATTCTTGTTGTTCCGGGTTTGAACCCGCGGGGTTGAATGCACTTATTGTAAGTCGCTTTGGATAAAAGCGTCAGCTAAATTAAATTTGCCCGGGAGTGTGGTGTATAGGGCTCGAAAGGGCACATGATCTCCCTTCACTTTTTCCCTTTGCCCTGTGAGCCCTTCTGTAAAATGAGAGGATCAAGGAAACGAAAAGTGGACAATGAGTGCCGAGTGTTTAACACGGAGTCAACAACAAAATACTTTTTCACTGAAGTCCAATCGAAGGCTGTATGCCTGATATGCCGAGAAACTGTCGCAGTTTTCATGGAGTACAACATCAGCCGTCACTTTGCTACGAAGCATGCTAACTACGCTAGCAAGCAGTCAACGCAAGAACGGGCGGCTGCAGCTCAGAGGTTGGCGACTAATTTACAGACTCAGCAACATTTTTTTTCACAGACAAACTGCGATTAAAGAGTCATCTACCAAGGCATGTTTTTTGGGGGGGCATTCTAAATAGCAAAGGCTAGCAAGCCTTTCTCTGAAGGCGAGTTTTTGTTAAATGGCCTTGCAAATAAGTGCTTTGCTACTTGGTTAAGGCTAAATCCTTTCATGTAATGATTTTTCCATGTCATTTATATTAGTTCACAAAAACACTCGATCCATCTGTTCCTGGCCCGGCCCCTCTGTCAAATTTTAGAACCCATTGTGGCCCGCATGTCAAAAACGTTGCCCACCCCTGGTATATACCAACCCTCTCTTTGTGTTATCCTTATCTTTTATCCTTTTAACCAACTGAAACCAAAACCACTCGTTATGTCCTAGGTGGTGTTATCGTCCACTTCTCATATCAAGTAAATAAATAACTGAAAAAGAAAAGCAAACAAAAGAAAACCAACAAAATTCTCTTAGTTGGTATTAGTAAAATAGTCTTATTTTGTCTGTAGTGCTTATAATAGTATATGTTATACAGTACTAAATACTGAGGAGACTTCAAATTTCTTTTTAATGGTTATTGTCTTTTTCATCTTTAAATAATAACATGTATTTTATTCTGTGTAGTACTGTGTAATGGTATTTGAACTGATTTGCAATTGATCTTAAAATATTAAATTGAAATGTCCATGTGCA
This sequence comes from Limanda limanda, assembly GCF_963576545.1. Taxonomy (NCBI): domain Eukaryota; kingdom Metazoa; phylum Chordata; class Actinopteri; order Pleuronectiformes; family Pleuronectidae; genus Limanda; species Limanda limanda. Next base: position 33,231,594 of record NC_083638.1, on the reverse strand, counting down.
AAACACTGAATTCCCAAATTGCCCGTGATGGATCTGGCATTCCTTTGTGAATGATCTGTGGTAGAAAGAAAAATGCTGCATGTAGAAGCACTGTATGAATGTGTGAGTGAATGGGTAAATGTGACCTTCTATCCAAATCCCAGCTGACATTGAGTGAGTGAATGTGGCTTAGTAGTGTAATTTAAAGTGCTAAATCACTGCAGTCCATTTACCATTAACTGACCATAATATTGCTTGTTAAATTTCATTACCTCCATGTTAAATCAACATAATTTATATTTAAGTGTATTCTAGTTAAATTAATGGATTTTTCAACAAACATTATCTCTTCTAATTAACTCTGCTATGCAAATGAGCATAAACTTGAACCCTTTGTGTATTCTGGTGCATTTTTGAGTCATTATGTGAATTTTCTGTACTCTTAAGTGTGCAGCAAGAGGTGTTTTAATATTGTTATTGTAAGGCTTACTACAGTGAATGAGTAGGACAGGCAGATTCATCCATTTGATCCATAAGTCAAATTTGATATTATTGTGTCAGGATTGAAATTTCTTTAAACATCCGATAATTTACTGTCACAGTCATGTTTTTGTGTTTCCATTTGACTTTTCTCCATTTGACTCTGATAACCTTAATCACTCAATATCCAGAAATATGGTTAAACAAAGGAGGTAAAAAGCAACATTTAGCTTATTAATTGTTGAATTTTACCTTTTAATATCAATGCTGCTCACAAAGACAAACAGCAGAAGATAACGTCCACATCTTACACAAACCAAAGTCTGTCTTAAGTAATAACTGCCACTTCCAGTTGAGGTAAATTTGTCAATACGTCTGTTGAGCAGTTGACTGGTCTTCCCTCCTATATATGTTTGAACACTCCTTCCAATGAGCATTTTCTTGGTGCGCAGCTGCTGTCTTCAACCAGCCATGATACTCCAGACTGCTGTTCTCAGTGCGTTCCTCTGCTCTGTCTACAGCTTCACTATACAGGTAAGCATTTATAAATGGGTCCATGTGAATATGGACAGATCAAGAGTTTATCTTTTCATAGGAGTTCAATTTAAAGTGTGCAAGCCTTGTAATATCTTACCAAATTTAGATTTTGTTAAAAGGTTCAGTGTATAAAATTTTGTGACATCTAGTGTTGAAGTTTCATGTTGCAGCTGAAAACTCTCACCTCACATTCCCCTTCCATGTGAGATGTGTCTTCAATCATTAAAACTCCAAAGGTGTTTAGTTTGTCCAGTCTGGACTACTTTAAAAACATGGCAGACTCCGTAGAGAGGATTATTTAAATATGAAGGGCCAATTCTAGGATAAGGGAAACAACAATTTCTACATTTTACATGATTACACACTAGCAAAAGCATCACTAGGATAATTTTAAATATAAAATTTCTGCCAGTAGATCCCTTTCATCTAAATCATACATACTGAACCTATGTATATAAACACTACATATATTTTTGTAGTATGTATATAGCCCAAAGAATAAGCTGACTTGGACCTTCTCTTCCCATATGATTTTGAAATTAAATTTCTGTGGAAACTTAACTGTCTCTCTTAACCTATTTCAAATAGTATCACCTTGGTTCCTCCTTCACTAATCCATATCTAACAAATGTTTGCACTGCCTTACTATAGGCTTCACTGGAAAAGACAGATGAATACTCTGGTAAGACTTGGCTACTTTTCATAACTAAAGTATTAGTTTTGTGTAATGCAACTGATACACAAACAAACTTTTTTTCCACAGGCAACACCATTGCAGATGATGAATTCAGCGTTTCCACACTGTTAGAGAAGGCCAATTCTAATATTGGTATGTTCATGTACACTGCATGTCAACCGGCAGACTGTATGTACTGTATGTATATTGAGAAACTGACAAAAACAATCAAACCATTAAAAATAGTACTAGATATTCATTAAGATGTAGCATAATGCTGGTATTACTAACTTTGAAGTATACAGTAGAGATACTTTCAAATAGAATCCTCTGTGTGGAGCTTGTTTCAGACCCATATATGATCTGCCCTTAAAACATCACAGACAATGAAATATAGAACACAAAAAGATCATCCTTTTGTGGTTTTGCAGGAAAGAACTTGGATGAGCCTCTGGTGATATTTGGAGACATAGCAGTGCCAACAGGTCTACAAAATGCTGATCCCTGCACAGCACGCGGCTGCCTGTGGCCTAAATCCTCTGATGGCAATGTGTATGTACCGTACCGCATCTCAGGACAATACTGTAAGTTTACGTATAACATGAAGGACTTTTCTTTTGTTTCTGTAGCAGTAAATATAACTGACTAAGAATCGCATAATAATACCAGTACTTATAAGGTTGTGGTAGTAGTAAATATCTGGCTAGTAGCAGTCGCTGTAGCAGCTATATTGTAAAAGTATTAGTTGTAATGCTAGTGATGGCAGTACTTACTTAATATTATTAATGGTTGTAATAGTTGTAGTAGGCTAGTATTAGTTTTAATAACATTATTAACAGCAATAGAAATAGTAACATACATTAGTATGATGATAAAATTAAAGCAAGTCACTAAACTAATTTTTTTTCTCTTTAGCCCAAAGAGAGAGAGATACCATTATTGATGGTCTGCGTTCATTTGCTCAATCTACCTGCATCCGATTCACTCCCCTGCAGAGGCAGAGGGACTTTGTGGACATCAAGTCTCTGTCAGGGTATTGACCACACAGTGCACTTACCACATATGCATACATGACTGCACGTATAGACCCTATCAACACCTAGAGCTGACAGGTGTTTCAGGTCAAAGGACACAGTGTGGGATGGATCTCAAAAAGTCATTTTTTTATTTACTGTTCACACTCAGGTGTTACTCATATGTTGGGCGTCGTGGTAATGGCCAGACGGTGTCTTTGAGTCGCCGGGGGTGTGTCTTCCGTTCAGTTATCCAACATGAGCTGCTCCATGCCATTGGCTTCAACCATGAGCAGACCCGTTCTGACAGGGATGAGCATGTTCGTATCCAGTTGCAGAACGTAATTCCAGGTGGGTCATGTTCATCAACTATTTGAAATTGTTTTTCATTATGCAGAGTGCAACGCATACAATATATAAATACAACTATCATACTTCATACTTATTTCGGTAGGTAAATGTATATGTGAAATATCTGTAGAATTAGCAAGCATGGACAGAAATTATTACATACCTAATTTCCTGCAGATTTAAGTCACAGGTCTGACAAACTGTAATGAAAACAGAGATGTATTATGATTGTCCTTCGGCTCCCCTGCAGGAATGGAGCATAATTTCAGGAAGATCCAAACAAGGAACCTTGGTACTGCCTATGACTACAACTCTATCATGCACTATACAAGGTAACATGTTAGTTCTCCCTCTGAACCTACTAATCATATTCTCAAGTTCATCTTTATGTGGATGACACAGTTCTGTATTGTAGTGCCTCCAACATTGACTCTGCTATAAATAGACTGCAGATCTCCTTCCACATGCTAGAGAAGCAGTTAAGTGACCTTAAGCTAGTTCTGAATTGTGCCAAAACCAAATGGATAATTTTTACTTAAGCTAGAAGCACTGATTTTAACAGTTTAAAACTCTGCTCTAGAAATAGAGTAGAGTAATAAGTACCTAGGCTTGTATGATGAACTGTTGAAACCTCTCATCGTGACTGATGTTTTGCACCACAGGTATGCTTTCTCCAGGAACAGGGAGCCAACCATCGTTCCAATCCCTGACGCCAATGTAGCCATTGGCAGGGCCAGCCAGATGAGTCCCACTGACATCGTTCGAGTGAACCGCCTTTATCAATGCAGTACGTAACATTTTTACCAATTTAAACCGACTACCAGACTTTCTCATACTCTCTCCCTACTGTACTGACTAAATGAACAAACGTATGAACACAGACCTATTTACCATATGCACATGGTAGCAGTGCCATAAAGAAACCAAGCAGCTTTTACAGTTTTGCTGCCTTTTGGAATTCATTGCAGATTCAACTGTCTCCAGACCTGGTGTGCAACCTGTGCAGAGAGACCATTTGAAATTAAAGTAAGTGGGTTCAGAAAAATATGTATATTAAGTTTTCAGATTGAAGTTTCCACCCCTTTAATCTTTACAGATACAACTACAGAAAGGACACACAGGAAAATAATGACATAAATTTATTGATATGCAGCCAAGGGATAGTTCACTGAAAAAGGAAAATTCACTCATTATCTAATCACCACTATGCCGATGGAGGGGTGGGTGAAATGTTTGAATCGACAAAACACTTCTGGAGTCTCAGGGGTAAACTTTGTTGTAGCCGAATCCAATACAATTGAAGTAGCTGGCGACATCTTCTTCAGATTTAATATAACAACAGAAAAAGCTTGCCTCCATACTGCTCGTGTGTGTGTGTCTGTGTGTGTGTACGTGTACTTAAGCATATTTATCAAAATCTCTTTTTTCCGACAGGAAATGAAGCGGAAAGGAAGACTGATGCAGCTTTTATCTGCAAGCAAACAGTGAAGTTTGTGCTTTGTGATGAACATGCTTTGAGTCAGAAAATCTAATCATAGCTTTTGTGCTGTTCCAATAAGAAATGAAGAGTAGCAGCTTTCCAGTGTTACCATTATATTTACCCTTAAATGAAAAACTGCTAGCCAACTTGATTGAATGCAAAAAAATATTAAAGATGCATATTCACATATCTTAACCATCTCAGTCTGTTTCTGTGTGCCATGACATTTTAACCTGGAAAGATGAAGGGGATGTTCCAGTTTTGACTCCACAGAAAAAAGATAAACATTTATCTTGAAGTGGGTTGAGTTATTTACACTTTCTGTTATTCTCACATTGTTGCCCTTCATGAACCGGGCCAAGTGTAGCTGTTTGGTACACAAACACAGGTGATTAAACATGGAACATTTACTGATAATTTTTTTTCTGACCTTGCTGGATGCCAGATTCAGCAAACAGAGTATGTCCCCATAAACAAATACACATGTTAGAACAAGTCACTTTTTCTTTTTTTTTGTCTGCTTTAATGAAAAACAAAAATAACAACCATCTATTAATTCTATAACACCACCAGATTTTCTAGCATGATGTCACATTTAATTTTTACACTGAACAAAGTTGAGCCAAACTTTGTGTATTGGTGACCTTGATACTTTATAACTTGTCAGGACTTTACAGGCACAAAACATACGACATTCTAAAGGAAATGGGGATATTAGTCACATTGTCATTGTTAATATCGTTTATCATGGATTTTCATTCCAGAATGATATAAAACACTAGGGTTGTCTGTGAAAAAAACTTGAGGTATTACATAAGATATAGTGTGGTTACATTTTTTACAGAATTCAATAGAGAACACATGGAGGATACACTGGAAACATACTGCTGTTGATGGTGGCAAATAAATAATCTTTACCATAAAGACATTTTGAATATCCACATTAGTTCTTCACAAGGCAGTATTTAAATCAAATAAGTCATAAAATCATCAGATTTAAAATACAATTAAATTAAAAGAAACTTAAATTCAAGCATGATTGAAATCAATGAGTCAGCGGACTTAATTTCCTCCACCAGATTGTTATAGAGCCTTTGAACCCTGATAGTAAACACTCCGTCCCCTATAGTAGATTTTTTTGGCTTTTAGATTGGCACAGATAGAGTCTTCTGCTTGTCAAGATATGAACTGGTGAGTAGGATACTAAAAGATGTATAAAATGGAGACAGGCATTGAAGAGCCTTAGTAGGATCCGTAGGATCTTAAACCAATTACTTATACAAACTGAGGGCCAGTTTTAAGAGCTGGATGATATGATCATGTTTCAGAATTCTGTCAAGTTTTGAGTAATAATATAGATTTTGGGATAAGGAAGGAAAACAGGCAGATTTTTTAAACTTGAGTTACTGTCAAACAAGAAGCAAAGATTCCTTGGAACTGCCTTTATGTGTTTTACTAGGGAACCATGTGGTATCATTTGTTTTGGCTTTTGCTGTAATACTTTGTATTTCTGTTTTTAGCATCACATCAGCGTCACCAGCTATCGAAAGGTCATTAGTAACCTTCAGCAGGGTAGTCTCAATGCTATGGTACTTCCAGAACCCAGATTGAAACTAAAAAAATAATGATAATATTTTTTGATACTAAACATACAGTTGCAATCAGAAATATTCAACCCCCTCACCTCAAAAGACAATATAGTGATGTGGATGAAAGATAATGACAATAAATGACAAAAAAAACTCATTAAACAACAAAAGATAAATTATTGATACATATGGAGTTATTTTGACAACAGAAGTTGACTTAACATTGAAAGTCAAATGAAAAATGCATCTGTTTTAACACATGTTCAGACGACCAGAGGGGGATCCAGTGTAAAGATCCACCTTCTTTGTGTTAGTGAGGACTCGAGCAGCAGCATTTTTAATTAGCTGCAGCTTTTTGATCTGAACACACCATTACAATAGTCAAGTGACATGATGACATTCTGCAGTGCTAAAAAGCTATACAACCACCAGTGGCTGTGGCTGAGGGGTAGAGTGGTCGTGCTCCAACCTGGTCGGTGGTTCAATCCCCAGTCTGACCCATCTGCATGCCGGAGTGTCCCTGTGCAAGATGCTGAACCCTGAATGGCCCCCCATCTCGACCCAGATTTTTGTGGCCCCATGGTTGAGTGAAGATTCAGGGTTCGCCTCTCCCCTGTTTGAGCAACAGTACAAAGTCAGCCATCCATGGTCGCTGTAAAGCAGGGCCCCATATTGAGCAGGGAGTATATTTAAAAGCAACGTAAAGGGTGATCCCCTCTGATGTATTTGGTTGCAATTTGATGAATGACCTTGTCTCCCCCTCACTGCAGATTAAGTGCCAGACTGCTGTTTTGCCTAATTCCAGTGTTGTCTGACCACTGGTTTCTGCTTTGGTTTTATCCTGTTGGTCCGACATCTCATGCATCACATTCCTGATGGACTGTTCAACCTTTAATCGTATTGATTGTTGTTTTTATATATTTTATTGTTACAACAGTGTCAGTTTTGCTTTGCAGTAACATTTTGGTATGGTGGTGAGGTCTCCAATCTGCCTCATTATTTGAGATGTGCATGGTAATTCTTTAATGATAATCATGCACCCTTGTCTTTTCTTTTTCATTTTACTCTTTTACTCAATTAAATAATATTTTTTTATAAAGTAGCCTACACAAACAGTGCACTGGAATAGTCATCAGTGAAATATAACCTATAATTGTTTTAATGTTATTTCTGCATGTCAAGTTGTCTAATATTGTGAACTTTTTACTATATTTAGGCAGAGGCTTCAAAATAAGAACACTGGGTTTTTGCCGGCCACTGTAGGGTATATTATATTTGTCATTTTTCTATGTATTTAATTTTTCTGTGCTTAAACAAATAAATTGATCTGAGTACCAACTCTCGAGCTGTTAAGGCTCTTAAATCAGACTCCCTGTTCCTAGTTTGGATCAATTTGAGTGCACACTTCGCAATGTAGTGCATGTTTATCTGTTTTACCTTTAATTACCATTCATACCATCAACAACTCTGACATCAACAACTGAATGTCATCATTATTATAATGCCCCAGGATCTCATGCCTGTATTACTGATGATTGTGACATGTTGTACCTTCGCTTAGTGACAGGCCATCTTTGCCTCGTTTGAAGATCTCACTCCAGAGGCAGTAGGTGCTTTCTCAGAGAAGATGTCCTGCAGGTATGAGAGGATGTACGACAACTCTCTCAGCATCGTATTGTGGCTTTGTCCTCTGCTTTTGATTAAGCAAACCTTTGCATCTCTTCTTGGCTCTGTGGCTCTGTTGCACCTTGTGCTATCAGCCAGCTCCAAGCAGTGTGGAGGTCTGGAATTGGTCATTGAACTTCTCCAACTTGCAATATTCATTATAAGTTGCCTCGTATTCACCATCAGACCTGTCAACCTAATGTCTGGCGGGATCTCTGTGTCACTGCCGCTCATCCGAAATGCATATCCCTTGCTGCTCACCACTTTTTGTGCATGGTCCTATCCTTTGTGTCCTCTTAGACCACATCTGAAGCTAACTGCCCGCACTGCACTCACCATCACTTGAACTTGCCAAAAGGCATCTCGATCGTGGCTGCACTCTCACTTTCATGATGTTTTTCGGGGATGCTGCTTTAGTTCTTTTCTGGCCATTGTTTCTCACATCACCAGCAACAAACTATTTAAATCTAGAAACTGGATTAGCGCAGCAAATGCCTCAGCATTTTTCTCTTCATCGTCTACCAATTCTTCTTCTTTTGACACTGTGACCAAAAGACTTTTACTTTCATACAGTGGATCTATTATACAGTATCCTTTTCTATAAGGGGCAATTCAGGTTTCAGTATCTTCCCCAAGGACACTTCAGCATGCAGATTGAGAGAACTGGGATTGAACATTCTAGTTTGATGACCTCAGCCACAGCCGCCCATTTAATCCTAAGCAAGAGTAAGGAAGAATACAATTGTATCAGTTATCATTGCCATTGACGCAAATATTCCTGTTTTCCTCATTGTACTATTGTTACGATGGACACTTACATTTATTAGTCCAAGCCGCTTTTGTGTGACCCATGAGCCACAAGAAACTGTTGTATAAATGTCTTTAATTTCCAAATATCCAGATTTCCCTACAAAAATTGAAGAAAAATGATTGCATTGCACAAAATACAAAAGCTCTAATGCACTTTTATATCTTGTCTTATAGACCCACCATGTGTGATTGCGTTGTGTAAACTCCTCCTCAGCACCTGTAGCTTTAAATGAGGCCATTTAGGTTGTGTCCTTGGTACATTTTTTGGGAGTCTCTGCATTTTGCTAAACTATTAACATATTTTCAATATATTTTTTAAAGACTGATTCCATATTTTAAAGTCGAAATATTTAAATGAATATATACATTAAAGAAATTAGACACATTACCTTGCTTTTCAAAATTATTAGATTTATTAACTCAGTATGCTGAGAAAAGAGAAAAACACATTTAAACACATGTACATCAGATGTAATTGAATTTAGAAATACCAAGTAAAGCATTTGTGATATGTCATGGTTTTCTTCCAATGAAAATGAATCCAACTACAACCACCAACAGGCCCAATTTAAGAACAAATAATGTGCACCACATGGTGAAAGGTGTGTGTCCACCCCTACATTTTTTGTTTATTTTCATGTTAACATAAATCTTTTGTACACACTTTTATACACACAGGGTTAGAGCTACTTAGGGATGACTCTTCAGACGACAGTTCTCCTTCAACTCAGACCCAGACTGTCACCGTTAAAGGAAGGATTTTTACAGTTTACTTTGGAGGAGCTTGACATTATACTCAGCCAAAATGTTTTGGTTGAACAGATCTCAACACCAACATCGGAGATGGACCTCACTAATAGTCTGTGTCCGAATGGCAATCAGCAGAGAGAATACTTTTTTAAAACTACTTTTGCGTACTGAGTACTGAGAAAGGCCGTAATGTGTGCACACTGCTCGCAGACCAGATGCAGTGTTTCACACAGGTTACAAGGACACAGAACCATTTTCAGTGATAAAGGGGTGCTGCTGTGTTTGCACATTATGTTTATTTGTCCTACCTGAACTGTATAAAAACTGTCAGATTGTGACAGTAGGACACTGATTGTCTGTTCAGGTTCTCAGGTAAGACTCACACACCTCCTTTACCAGTACACATTATACTGAAATACTGGACCACAAATTACCAGAAAATATTTCAGGATATTATTTTGTATGTTTTTTTGTTAGAAGTGTGCATAAAGAGAACCTGTGTATGGATTGCTGTGACTCAGGAGGTACAGCAAGATGTTCACTTGTTGGAGAGTAGCTGATTTGATAACTGGCTCCTGCATTTCGCATGCAGAAACTTTCTTGGGCAAGACACTGCCCCCTGACAGCTGTGCCTGTGCTTTAATGAGAAATATAAAGCTTAATATCGAGTAATAGAGCCTGGATTGTTGTTTTTTATCAAAAATATTTTTGTTTTTATTTTACTTCTCTGTTGTAGATTTGATTTTATTTTGACTGTATCGCCCTCTTTATCTTCTCCCTCCTTTTTCTGTGTAGTTATCATAGGTCTGTTGTAGCCATGTTGGTTTTCTCTTGGTCTCTTTTGGCCTTGCTGCTAGTGTCCTCCTCCTCGGCTGAGGTACAAGACATCACAAATCACCTCATCTCACCAACATATCACATTTGTCAGAGACAAAATCAGTATCTTAGGATACATTAAGCTAGGAGTCGATTTTCATAGACTGTCTGAAATCCAAGTCGACAAAAGTTCAAAACTATTTTTAACTGTCTAAAGAGAGAGAGAGAGAGAAAAAATGTATCTTTCATTAATAAGAAGTAGCTTTGGTAACATTATGCACAAACAATTTATCAGTACAGTACGTACCAATTTGTACATGCAAACAAGAAACAACATGTAAAGTTATGGGATGATAGGGTAATTACTGGGTATGTATTACTGCTTAATGTAAATGTAGTAGTGTGAGGAAATTGGACATTGTATTTAGAATAATTTAGAACATTTGGAGAGTAGCATTTCTGCTAACAAATTTCCTTGGTTATTAAAGTGTTGTCAGCATGTCCATTGTGTACATTAGTATATTGGGTTTCATGTTAGGGTTTAATAGTTATTACTATGAGTATTAAAAGCATTGACTTTGTAAGATCCCAAATGGTTACAAACTTATTACAAAAATTCTTGTTTCTCTGAAAGTACCAAAGATTGCACACTAACTCTGGAGCATTTTTGTTGTACATCACATGCAAAAAGGCATGACATTATTATGAAAAAATGTATATTTATCTATTTCAATGTTAATATTGTTTGTTTTTTATCAAGTTCAATTTATGAAAGATTACTATAATGTATACATATGTTTAGCCAAAACTGTTTCACATTCCTATATGACATGGCTGTATTTTCATGAATTGTCACCAAAGCAATATCAAGATGTTTCAACCACTTTAGGATAGCTTATGTTAAATTCTGCTTTTGTGAATATACTTCTGCAACATTTTGCTCTTCTTTTTCATGTCTTTCTCGACAAACACAGGATGGTAAGTTGCTCATATTTCATATTTTATATATCATGAATTTAAATTATGATGTGTACAGTTCATACAATATCCCATAAAATGTGTTGTGCAGAGGTTGCTACCATGGAGGAGGACACATCCAGGGAGTTGTCTGTCGGTGAACTGCTGGAGAGAGCCAACAGAAACCGCAGTGAGCACAGCTTTCCATAAACTTAACTTGTGATTCTGTTCAGTCCCCTGGTCAGCATTTCAACATGCCATAGTCGTTATATTGAAGACAAACACATAAAGCAATGCTATCACCATATTTTATTGTGTGATTAAAACCTTATACAGAATATAATGAAAAATCTGACTGCGTCTTTTGATTAATTTCAAATAAGATCTACAAACAGGAAGAGACACAATTGACCTGTAAAAGTTTAAAGGACATTCCGTCTGACAAAATAAAATAGTGAAACAAAGAATTCTATATGTTATTCTGTATGTACGTCAAATTCACCTCCAAACCCTTTGTTCGTTTTGTAGCCCCTGACTTTGATGAGCCCACCCTGATCGGAGGAGACATTGCTATCAAGTCTGAGGCTGACAGAAACGCTGACCCCTGCACCGCTAGGGGCTGCCTTTGGCAAAAGTGGAGTGATGGGAAGGTCTACATCCCTTTCTACATTACCAATCACTACTGTAAGCATCAATATTTGTATTATTTTTATATGAACAGACACTGTTTACTCACTTATTTGAGTGAGTGAAATGTATAATTAGCATTAACACCAACTGGCTACAACATCAAAACCATCAACAGCTAAACTGAATAACTGATTATCCCATAACAACTACATATGTCAGGTGGTGGGATGTATTTGGCAGCAAACAAAAAGTCAGTTCTTGAGGTTTATGTGGTAGAAGAAGTAAAAAATAGGCAAACAAAACAATCTGAATCTCTGACAAGGGCCATAACGTGAGTGTTAGATGGCTGGGTCAGAGGCTCCAGAGCATCTCCAGATCAACAGCTCCTGTGTGTCCAAGGAAGGACGTCACTGAACCAGTGACAGGGGGACTGGCGTCCAAGGCTTATAGATAAACATTTGCAGTAAACCATAGAGCAATGGATAGGCTGGTCTGAAGAATCACGTTTTCTGGTGGTTGACTGGGAGCATGTGCAGGATTTACAGGGGGAAAAGATGGCAGCAGGTGCCCCATGGAGAGAGGTTTAGTCAGCAGAGGCAGTGTGGTGCTCAGGGTAAGGTTCGGCCTATTGAAATTTCAAACAAACACAGTCAAAATTTTCAAAGTGGATTAATGAAAGTGATCGCTTCCCATATTCCAAATGTTCCACTAAATCAAGCCCCCCTTCAGATACTATTTTGCAGAGGCTAAATCAATGCATCCAGGGTTCAGTGCCACCCAGGCTGATTGTATAAACCAGAGCTGATGATGGGTCACTGATGCATTGCTGTGGAAAGGGGGAGACTAGCTACACTGTTACAGATCTTCTCAACCTGCCATCCCACCAGCCTCCCGTGAGCAGGCTATCATCATTCGTGGACTGGAGTCCTTTTCTTCAGTTTCCTGCATCCGTTTCAGACCCTACCAGAACGGGGATCATGAGTGGCTGAGCATTGAGTCCAGGAACGGGTAAGGCTCGGGCTCGGGGTTCACTACATAACAACAAGGTTTAAAGTTAAAAAAAAATAGATTTTCCAAAATCGTGTCCCGTTAATTGCTTAATAACTTCTACTTATATCTGTTCTTACTATTCCTGTGAGTGGTTTCAAATGTTTAATCACTCATTCTGCTCTCAAGGTCCTAAACATTCTGCTTTTCAAATCTGCTTTGTATTTTTATCATGCACGTAAATGTGAGGAATCAAACAGCTCTGACAGCTGTTTCATCAAGTCTTAGTCATCCATGCAGGGTTTCAATGAGTTTTTGTATTTGCTTCAACAATTCACATCCTTAAAAGATGTGTGACATAACATCTGTCTTGAAGTTTCTGTCTTTCATCTCAGTCCTCCCTTTTACTAACTTTTAATTAATTAGAAAGGTCAAGCTTTTAGATGACTAATTAACCTTGGACCAGCAATAGATACTAACTGATATTTGCTACATCTTTCCAATAAGGAGATTTTATTACATTATATAAGTATAATATCTTTTACGATTATGTTTATGTTTCCACAGCTGCTACTCGTACGTAGGTCGTCAAGGTGGTGGTCAGACTGTGTCGCTGAGTCGTCAGGGTTGTCTGTACCACAGCACTGTCCAGCATGAGCTGCTCCACGCCCTCGGCTTCAACCATGAACAGACTCGCTCTGACAGAGACAGCTACATTAAGGTGCACTGGGAAAACATTGTTGATGGTAAGGCATTTTTACTATAAACTATAGGTTTTGACTTGTATAGACTAAGAAGTAGTCCAAGAGGCAGAGATATATGAGCATTGTTTGAGTTATACTTGACTAATTGGAGAAAACATTCTGAAAACCATTTTGTTATGTGAATGTCAAGCAGTAAAAAAGTATAACATTTAAGAGATGAAGGATATGTCTACTGACTTTTTTAAATGCCTGAGATTTGGGTGTGTTATGCATGTAGTGGCTGGTGCCTGTAGCCTACAGCAGAGATGAGGAGTCTGGACGCCCCAATTGTTTCTATCTTGACACTAAAGGCTACTGCTTTGTACTTTCAGTCTTCAGCCCCACCAAGCCTTGAATCAACTGACATTAATTGAGGACAATTTTCAGACTTCAAGCAGCTCCCTCTGGACACACTTAAGGCTTTAAACAGCTTTTTTTCCACACACACAAAATAACTCAATGCCTGGAAACAATGTGGTGGCGCTTTAGTTATTTTGGCTGGTTTTTAGAGCCACTGTAAAGAATATGTGTGTGTGAATGGCAGAAATGTATTGTATAAATGCAAACCATTTACCATTAAACTGCAATTCCCTCGTAACTTTGAGTTTACAGTATATTTTACACACATTGAAAAACTGCTGAGTATCTATTGAGCTGCTCAAAATCGCCGTATATGTATGTGATTCGACACATTTCCTATTATCCCTGCAGGCATGGCGTACAACTTTGATAAGATTGACACTCTAAACCAGGGAACTCCTTACGACTACAACTCTGTCATGCAATATGAGAGGTATGAATAGTTTTATGTTTGTATCATTAACTTTATTTGGTATATTAAATTTTTTCTGTAATTTCCCCTGTAAACCTCCTCTGTCTGTATGGACTTTTCTGCACAAGGAGCTATTAATCATTGACAGCAGTGACAATGCAAAACTGCACCCAAAATAATAAAAAATCACCAGACTTATCAGTGATTGTTCTTTACAAAATAAATGAACTTACATTGTGTTATCTATGATTCTCCAGGTACGCCTTCTCCAAGAACAACCGTCCCACTATGGTTCCCATTCCCGACAGCAATGTATCCTTTGGCCAGGCCTCCCAGATGAGTCGCTATGACATTGACCGACTGAACAGGCTGTATGAGTGTTGTAAGTGTTCTATCGTTTAGCTGGATCAAAGACAATTTACAGTTATGCCACAGTAAAGTTTATGCTTGTTGTTATAACTTGTCCACCCTTACGATATGAAAAATGCACGTACAATGTAGGCATATCTATCAGATAGGCTTAAGCAGTCTGGATTTCATGTAAACTATGTGGGAATCTTCTAAAGTCACAGTCTTTTTGGCGCAGAAGTCAGTTTATATTACACTGTCTTTGCTAGACAAGGCAGAGAGCATCAGCATCGATACACTTTATGTTTCAGATGAAGAAACAAAACCCTGTAGCAGCTAGTAGGTAGAATCCAGGAATCTTTGTGTTTAAAAGGGACACACAGGCAAGATTGGACTAAAAGTACAATAACTTTACAATTGAATTTCTTGATTTGTCTAAATCAGGCTGTTGGAGCTCTACATAGGCCTGAAAGATTAACCGCCCATTACTTCAACTGAAAACATAAAGAAGGGATCTCCAAAGCCTGTAAATAAACAGCAGCAATGATTACAGGATAGGCTTGAGTATTTTAAAACAGACATAATCAATTGAACCGTTAAAGTCAACATAACTAGAATATTCATATACACAAAAATGTATCAGTCCCACTTTTGCACATCCCTTCCAAAACGTTTACCTAATAACATGTATTTACTTTGCAGAAACTGCATGTGACCTTTGACCTGCTGCCTTGATGACATCAAAGCAGATGAAGCAATGAGTGCTTTGGGCAGATGGAAGTTTGAGTGGTTATGTAACAATAAACTTGCAGACTTCAGATCATAAATGTTCACTGACTTGGTTAAGCATTTAAACATTAAAGATTCTGGAGAAGTGAAGGCAGTTAGCCTTGCTCTGTCCAACAATTACAAAATCCGCCAGACTTTCAAAACCTCACACATTTCAAACAGTTGCATCTTGTCTATGATTCAGGAAAAATAGCACTTCACCATTGCTGTATTCTTTAATTAACAGACAGACAGATGTGAGTCGTATTTATCTTATGATCCAAGCCTCTGACTGAAAGCAAATAAGTTGATTTCCCCCAGTACACAACATGTACTGATTTGATATTAATAATACTCTCTACCCCTGCTTTATAACAGGACCTTTAAGTGATGTTACTGCACATAAAAGTACAGCCTTTTTATAGTGGAGTCTGTATCAAATAGGACTGTCCTTCAGCTTTTCCTCTTGAAAAGTTTAGAACACCAGTTCAGTCCTCTTTTACAATTGCAGGAAACTGTAATCATTCTTGCTCTTCTAATAATGGCAGTGGTCACATTAAATCTGAAAATGTCATCCCACATGTAGATGCAATTTGCATTTTATATAACATAAAAGGAAATTGTCAGACATAAAAAAAACTATTGTTATACATTTTATGACATTCAGAAAGTCAATTGATTCATCTCAACAATCATAATTTAATATATAGCTATAGTAGTACATTTCATTTTCACAGAGTTTTTCTCAATCTCATCTGTTCGATTGGACTATTCTTGGGCTGCCAGTTTGTCCTCAACTTTATCAGCAGTCAGGTTGTACTGACACGCCCTCAGGGCTTCTATCAGCTGCTTTGTTCGGGCCTCGGCTCCTCGACTCTTTCTCCACTCCTTCAGCATCTCTACTACTGTCTCTTCCAGTTCTGTGGGATACCTCCTGCCTATGGACTCCAACTTGACATCATTCAAACCCAGTTTGCGGCCCAGTTTACGCCAATTCCTTCCTAGGTTTTCTGCGATCACCTCCGTGGCAATGTCCAGTTTGGCTGAAGGAGGAGGAGAAAGAATGGGTTAAGAGAAAAATGTTTTATACTTTTGGGAAACAATTAACTTCAACGCATATTTGTACAAACCATAATAGAAAAACCTAACTATTCAAACACCTCCTCAGGGCAACAAGGATAATTGAGAATAGAACATGACAAAAGTAAGAAAGGACATGTCCATCTTCCTTTCGCGAAATGAGGAGTAAAATGCAGGTCTTAGAGTGAGCTGTTTCAAGCAGATCAGGAAGCTATCATACTTATTTAAAAACATTAAGATACTATGTCATGTTTATATAAAATCCTCTTAGTTCCAGTCAACAATGTAAATTAGTTTAGAGCTTATTGAGAGATATAAAAAAAAGTGGTAGCCCCAGTGTTAAAATAATAGTAAATAATTAATCAATAATGACAACAATTGTACGTTGCAGTCCAGCTGGTCAATGTGCACCTCTGCAATTCTCTGTTGTCTGAACACAAATAAACAAAGTTGGTCCATATTATATATTGTTGGATTTTTAATATACACTACAGATTGGATATCATGTTTTATCTTTCACCACCCCTGCTGCCAATTCTTTTTTAGTCTCTTTTTGACTATTAGGTTCAGATTACTTAGTCAACATTTAATAAGGTATAGTTGTACTGAGGGACTAAAATTTGCAGAGTTCCTAAAGATTGAAAGTCTTAGGAGTTGACTTCTGCATTTCTTAAAACCCTACCATGTGGCCTCTGTAACTTGTGGGATGCTTATTCTTCATATCTTCAAGTAGCCTTACATGTAAAAAATAAATGCTTTTATGTTCATCCACAAAACTTAAGAGCAATCACCCCTGCACTTGCATTATAATAATCATCATCATCATTTCCTATATGTAACTAACTTAATGTGAAGTAGACCTGAGCATTTTTTGAAGTTGGAAATAGACAAATACCAATCATAAAGTAATACCTATTCATATGAAGGCATATGTAAACTATATTACATTTGTGCAAAAAATACGTTTCTGTCAGAGCTAACACAGCAGCAGCAGCAACTGCCGAAGCGGAACTTGCTGGAAAGTGTCCCCAGATCACTAAGCAAGTCTCCGCTGGAGTTTTGACGCCCGTTTTGACGGCGTGGCTGTGGGAGCGGCCCAAAAGCACGAAACTATGGCTTGAGAGCGACAAGTCTCTAATGACGGATCACAGTCCAGTGAAGTATATCTCATATACAGTTGGATATTGCCAGTGTTAAATTCCGGGCTGTTTGGCCACAAAAAAACTCGCGTTGAAATATCAAGCGGAGGCTGGCTTGACAAAGTTGAGAGCGAGAGATCAAGACCAAGAGAGAGTTTATAGTTGGGACGAGATTGAGTTTCCTTACCTTTCTCCCCCTGGTCCGGTTCACTCTCAGTGTTTACACACAGGCTTTCAAACGAGGTTAATTTGTCTGCGAGATCGTGTCGATGAATTTGTTTGAGTACATCGGACAAAGCCTCTGTTTTACCGGCTCCCAGCTCCCCTCTCTCTGTCAGAAACTGAAATAGTTTTATTCCACTGTTGATCTTCTCCATATCTTTTTTCCCGATCTTCTCTCGACACAGAAATTTCATTTTCTCCAGCTCGTCACTGGGAAGGTGGTTTGAAATCTCAAGTAAAACAGCGTTAAATTGTAAAGAGCTCATTCTTTCACACAGACTGAACATCGGACCTGTCCTTTCTGAACTAGGAAACACTTCACTTGTACTTTCACTTCCGTGTGTTTGTTACTTTGCCTGATTTACGGTAATTTCGCCCCTGTGCGATGAAGGATCAATACATTTAACTAGAGAAAGTATGATGAGTTACATCTATCCGTGGCATATGGGTCAACGTGGTTTATGCATATGTACTGTGATAATGTGTGTGACTGCTTTTGTTTTCCACGGTTACAGCGGTTTGAAAATTTATGCGCGTAAGTTCCTGGTGTTACGGTAAAAGACTTGGAGCGAAAAAAAGGCCGAAACAAACGTTGAAAGTTGAATCTAAATTATTATAGACGTTTGATAAAATATGTAAAAACGATTTTGCTTTCCACAAAACACATTGACAAGTATAATGAAACGGAATGTAATTAATATATATATATTGATAAAGTCTAACTTGCTCTTATTAAATATTATTAAGATTTTTTTTTAGCTGACCTTAGTGAAGGAATTGTTGACCATCCTCATACATTGCATTTGTTTACAGAACAGAGCCTGCATCATGCTACACACACTCCCTTCTCGAGCGGTACTCAAGGTGAGGTTACAGAGAAAGGGCTAGCAGTACACTGTAGTGTCTGCGCTCAGGGACTTTCATTCCTTATTCAAATGCCCCGGACAGTGAGGCACCAACTCCAACTCTTTCCTAAATTGTATCAGAAGCAAGACGTAATCACACAACGTGATTTTGGTATGCTTGCTTTAGGTTTAACTATCCAATGAGATACAAACACCCACATTTAACATAGAGAGTGACAGCAATTATAGCCTTTCAGTCATGTGATGTTGGAATGGGTGATGCAAGGTGGGGAGGGAAGAAAATAAGTTAGGATGCAGTGTGAGATATCTTCGGACTTTGGGTTGACAATCGCTCATCTTACTATGTTAAAGTTGATAGATACATCAAGCCTTCAATAAATCCTTCTGCATAAGACATGAGCTGCTTCCTGTGTTCTCATTTACCAGCTCAAATTTCCATCACAACTGTTCTTTAAATACGCACAGTAAAATCACCTGCAACTTTGCCTGAACAGCTGGGGTCACCGTGAACAAGAGAAAGGTGAAAATTCTTTGTGGGATAAAAATGAGTGGAAACGTAGTATGCAGACAGTGGCTATATCTTAAGCCTGAAAGGTTACCTGAATACCAGACTCAAGACAAACACTCCCATCTCCTCTTAGATTATTAGAAAAATCTAGTAAATCTAACATCAATAAAGGTGCAGTTCTATGTGTGGTAACACAATGTCCAAATTCATCATTATTTCTATATATTTTAGGAGCTATTTCATATTGCATATGATACATTTTGATGTTACGATATGTGATTTTTGCATTTATATTTGTAGACACTAGGGGGCTCTAAGCACCAGACCAGGTAGGATTCACAATACAGGTAGCAGTTGTGTTATACATACATATTTGGACAAATAGCCACTGCACATATATACAAATATATATTAATCAATGTGCACACCCTAGGTAGTTCCTCACTCATTTATTTGCAGTATGAAGAAAAGACAAATCTGTTATACATGCATGTACACTCATGCATGTTGTGAAATGAGCATTGACATACATTATTTATAATAGAGTTGACCATGTAACAGAATTTAGTGTTTTATTGATGGCTGTGAATACATGGCAACACATCGCAGAAGGACATCTCATGAGGGACATGGAAGGATGGTCTTGAGGGGTCAGGTCATAAGAGATTGTGAGAGAAAATATTCTTTATAATTTAACACAGAATATCTAAACCTAACCTACACACACGCACGCCCGCACACACACGTGTGCAGTTTTTGCTTAAAGAAAGTTATATCCCAGAAAGAAGTAATGTCTGTCCAGATACAGTGAAATAGGCCGATATTGGAGGGTTTGTCATACATTAAATAATGAATGAAATTCAAGACAATTACATTAAGTATATTCTTGTCATTGTGACAGTTCATCTTTCAGTGGTCCCCTGTGGGCTGATGAAAACCTTTCAACACATTAGCTACACTTAGAAATGCCCAGTCTTATAACAACATAAATACAACATTTTGACCTAAAAGTGATTTTACATCACTGAAAATGATAATGTAATAATACATTCTCTCAGTCTGGGTAGTTCAACATATTTACAGCAGAGGGCAGGATTTGACACACACTGACAATAATGTAGTGTTACTGCAAGTTTCGTCTACAGCATAGTAACTTTCCTCAAAGTGATATCCAGCCACACTCGTATTTTTTGCAGCAGGAAAAATACAAAAATTATATATATTATTCAGTCATTGTGCTTGAATTGTTTAAGAATTGCAGCTTTAGGAGAACACCAAATTATTTTGAAGGTTCATATAAGGCAAGATAATAATGAGCCAGTGGTGGTATGGAGAAGGTATAAGTTGACTGTGTTAACTCCTAGATCAGCTAGAAGGAAATAAGGCAGGGTAAGAGAGTCAGTAATGCTGTTTTCTTACTTAACATCGGTCATTTTGGTCCCCTCAAGCAAAACACTGCTGCTGCTTTACAACATTAAAACGTTCTAAATTTAACAAAAACTAAACGCAATGTCCATTAAAATTATAATGTAACATTTATAGGTGAGATTCTTCCATCTCAATTGTTCCAAGATGCAGCTATCTTACATCATATTAGTGCGATGGCATACACCATTTACATTACTATATGTGACTGAAAAGATTAGCCTTAAACCTGTTCTATGAATGATTAAACATACATTTGAAAAGTGAACATTTTCATTGTATTTACAGTTTCTAACACTACACAAAGTAACTACTGATTAACAGAATTTCCCTATGAATTGCAGTCTGGGGATGAAAAATATACCCAGCAAACTCCTCTAATAAAGAAAGCTGGGTATCTTAATGATATGAAAAAATGTCAATGGTTTTTAAACACTGACATCACCATTTTAGTTACCACGATTATATGATGTTTAGCTACCAGACACAGAGCAACTTTATCATTAATTTGCAGTCATGTTGATTATAACAGCTCAACCAATAAGTTCAACACAAAGAGAATTATCAACTCCTGAATTCACCTTAAAGGTTCAGTGTGTACAATTTAGTTACATATAGTGGTGAAGTTGCATATTGTAGCTGAATACCCCTAACCTCACTCTCCCCTAACAAACATGAAAGAGAACCTGTGTTAGCCTTCAGTCCTTATAAAAAGTTGTTGAGTTTGTCTAGTTTGGGCTCCTGTGAAAACATGGAGGCCTCCGTAGAGAGGACCTGCTCCTTATGTAAATATAAAGTATTTAAATATAAAAGGGATGGGTCTAGGGTAAAGCAAACAACAATTTGTACAATTTAGATGCAACACACTTCCTGCCAATAGATGCCCTTCACCTTAGTCTTAAACACTCGTATTTGAGAGTATTTAAGTTTAAAACTCATTTCCAATAGCAGCAAGCTTCAAAAACACTAAGAGAGAAAACAAGTGTTCCTGCTCATCACCAGACTGCAGACAGATAAAGTAAATGCTCTGCTAGTTACAAGTTAATAAGAGGTAAACTAAACTGAATGGACTAAAGTGATTACTTGACTGATGGACACTGTATATACATATGAATGCTAAAGATGATTTGTGTTGGTCATGAAAATGACTTTTGCAAATACTTCCATCATATCAGATTTTATAAGATGATAAGATGTCAGTGTTATATGCTTGTTTTATGCTGTTCCGCTGAAGACAAAATATAGTTCATACAGCAGAAACACAGGAAACACTACTGGAATTATTTAAATTCTGACTCTGTGGACATCATGACATCCCTTTGTATTTATATTGTAAGTCTGAACCCACCAATCTCGCAGCTTTAATTCCAGTTCATACAGTGAATAATTATGACTTTCAAGAATAATGCCACTGAGCACTGTTAGGCTGTTTGTTCAACAATAAGCACTGTGAAGCACAAATCAACAGGCTCGTTCTAGTCCTTCAAAACCTGTGTCCAAACAACAAAAGGACAGGTGCCTGACCATGTTGCATATTAAAGAAAAACATCAATAAATTCCTGCATTTGTATAGAATTGTGCAAAACAGAAAAAGGCCTGTCTGAGCTGTTTATATTGATAGTATTCATTGGTTTTGTATCTCACCCTTAAGATATCAAGACCATGTGGACGCACTGACAGGCAGTTTCCAATACAAAAGCTGCATTAAGTTGCTAGTTATGAACTTCATGCTCAAAAATATGATTCATATTAGGTTGCAGTTTGGTGTTATTGTCTCAGACATCCTGAATGCTCTCATCAACGAGTGAATTCCAGCGAGTCTTATGAAGATAATGGCTTGTTCCTTTTAATTACATCCAATAAAAAATGTTTTGTGATCATAAACCCTGTGGATGAGTAATTGTCTACTTATACCAAGTCTGCTACTTCCTGGATTTTTGGTAATGCCTGATAATGTCTGGCTTGTTGAAATATGTATCAAAATAACAAGGGAAAAGTGTTGAAAACAAACAAGCACCAACAGCCAGTTTATTGGCTGAAGGAATTCTAATGCGAGAACTTCAAAATAAGTCATGTCATTCCAGAAAATATTCCCAAACAATTTAAATGTAACAAAAGCTAAAATATGTATTACAAAATGAAGATATGTTGAAGGATGCACATTACCCATTACCAGCTAGCTATAAGCAGCTGATCAGCTTATTAACAGTTTGTTTACAAGTTGGGGTGTTGGGTTCTCTCATATCCCACAGCAAGAAGTCTAACAGCAGTTGGCATGTGAGATGGGCCGTGAGCGTGGCTGTGGTGGGCTTTGATTAGCCGATGAGGTGGAGGTGCAGTTGTCCTGGTTGTGGTTGTCACGCGCTGCAAGTCTTTTGCCCTTCTCCTCCTTCATAAAAAGCTCCACCATGAGGATCTTCTCCTTGTGTATCTGGAGGCTGATGTCCTTTGGGATGTCTGGGATTAGCCAGTCTACAAAGTCACTCATAAGCATCACCACGTTCTGCACAGAATAGAGTGGACAAAGAGCTGATTGGAACATCTTAGAAATGGTCATCTCATCAAGAACTTTGTCACAGAGTAACTTGCATAGCACCAATAAGGGAAGCCGATTAAATTTAAACTCAAAAGCTCTGTCACATGCTGGCAAGATTTAAACATAAAGGTATGTTTAAATCTTGTTTTAAAGGCCCCATATTTTACACCTTTCTGGGATTTAATTTGAGGTATTGGTACCCCTAAATTGATATTATAAAGGTCACCTAAGTGCCCTTTTTGTAGCAGTAAAATGAACATATTTCATCAGTCAGACGCCTTCAAATTTTAAGTATGAGGGAAGGGATGCCATACCTGCACACTTTTTGTTTGGGTTGTTGCTCGGGGATTATGTTATGAACCTGGGGTGGGGAAATGTTGATGTATGGGGTGTGTCTGCCTTTGTTTGCGGGCACAAGTCCAGGTGGTACGTGGGGTGATGGTGTTTTGTGTAATACAGAATATTGTATGCAACCTGTCTGGGTTTATTTCGTTCATATATATATTATTTCATGTGTGGTGAGACAGATGACAAGGTTATTGGTCCAAACAGTGATTATTCAGTTAATATAAATTGGTCAAGCGGGGTGCGCCTGTACTTAGTGGGACGGGTCCACCCGTGCTCCTTAAATATAATAGCGTAGTAATCTTCCCCTGTGGTCTTAAACAGGGCGAATTGTTAAACTATATCAGTGGTTTAAAGTTGAAAAAAAATGCTGCAATGTGTATTTCCATGTCCTACCAACTGCTTCTTTCTGGAGCTGCAGACAGAACAGGCTGTTTTTGCCTGCCTCTTGAGAACCTCCTCTGATTAGGTGACTGCACTTTGATTGAAACGTTATCCTGGCGCATTTTACGATCTCTGGTTGTAAACATAGCTGAAAGTCATGCTATGTTTGGATTTATAAATGAATATTCATTTACTTTCCATTATGCTACAAAGTGTTTATTCTGTTATCTTTCTGATGTTCTCAATGACATGTAGCATCTATTGCACCTCTGTCCATCCTGGGAGAGGGATCCCTCACATGTGGCTCGCTCTGAGGTTTGTACGTTCTTTTTACCCCGTTAAAATGTTTTTTTAGTAGTTTTTCTTTACTCTTGTTGAGGGTTAAGGGCAGAGGATGTCACACCATTAAAGCCCTATGAGGTAAATTGTGATTTATGAATATGGGCTATACAAATTCAATTTGATTGATTGATACCGCTTCACAATATGGGCCCTTAAAGTAAATATTTAGGTTTGCTTCCAGTAGCAATCATAAACCTCTGGTCGAGCAAATGTGTCACGTATAACAAAGACATATGTGACCTTGCATGATGTACGACATAACATATATAAGCCCAGGGCTCCAGTTTTGTGGTTACCCAGGGTTACCTCCAGAATGAACTTGCCCAGAAAACCTCTAGCGGAAGGCAAACATAAAGCATAAGATGCTCAATCCAAATACAATGTCTCTTTTTGATCCAAAAGATTAGCGCTCCAGTGTGTGAATCCTCGAGATATCGGATTTCTGTGACCGTAATTGGAAATGTAATAAAAAAATGTACTAGGCTTTATATACAAGTATACTGTATGTGAGACCTCTTTGTGAGCCTTCAACAATAATTAGTTATAGAGGCCTCCACAAATTTATGAATCCATTCGCCCTTGCATGCCAGCTAACCCTGATGGCTACCAGAACTATGGTCTATGCAATTCCTTGCTGTGCATAGGAAAACCCAAGGAAAGCTCAGTTTTATTTGCTGATTCTACACAAACAGGAAGGTATTTGCCCTATACATTCAGTATATTTACCAGGGTTGATAACATTTCTCAACAAATTCTAAAGGATGCATATATTCTTACTCTAATACCATTACATAACAGGCAGTGCTGACACGTTGAATTACAAGGCAAGACAGTCTAGTCTAGCAGTGATATCTGTGATGGAATCGAATGGTATACAGATCCTCCCATAAATAGACAGGAAGCTAGGGCAGAATCTACCTTTCTGGTATGTGTTATAGTTGGGCCAAACCATCAATTATGCCACACATATTCTATTCATTGGTTTAAGCCTTAACCCTAGCCTCCCCAACACCACGGTAACTACAAACCATACTCCAGATTGTCTTCCATTTCCTGAGGAACAGGAGGATTAAATAAAGCTATTCTCAGGATGCTGGGTATGTTTACATCAGTGGCATCAGTAGAGCCACTGATCATCCTGTGATCACAGCCCTTCCCAATTTTGACCAATGGGTTCAATTTTGAGGTCATGGAGAAACAGGATGCATCTGATCCCCTCATGTCCCAAGGTGGTAATCCATGAAACTACACCCTCTCGGTGGTGCACAGTATGGCAATATAGAGTGGTGAGTTGGTTCTCCACAGCATGAGATTGGCTTGAGCTCTGTGATATATTATTGGCACACCACAAGTTCCTGACGTTTTTGTGTGACAGTCATGTCCTTGTATGGCCAGGAAAATCTGCTACCTACCTTGCCAAAAAGTAAGGAGGCACCGGATGAACCCATTAGCTGCAGGTGGATCAGCATCTCCTTGTATGGACTTTAGTTTATTTTGCCAGCCTCAGGCCTTTGTACCTGATATGTCCCCACGATTATACATTAGACGTGCACTTCTAACAGAAACCTCCTTCATGGGAGTTGAGATTCCACAAAGGGGTGGTAGGGGAAATAAGATGCAAATATGGGATGGTGAGGTCCTCCACCCATTGCCCACTTTGGTTCTCCCATATGAAGACAAGAAACCCATTCGGGCAGGACAAACCCTTGACCAGGTTGCCTTCTCTATCCCTTCCCATCATCATAATTGATTACAGTAACACTAAACAGAGTGCAGCACAGACTCCTGTCAGCTGCATCAAACTGGCAAGGGAGGCCCAAGTTCCATGCGATAAACGGGATTTTCGTCAAAGTTCCATGAACACTGGACAAGAGGCGGGCCCTGCTCTCACAGCAGAGGGGGCCACATCCAAGTCCGTAATGCCTGCACCTATGGATATAACCCATATAGCCCAGGGGCATTCTCCCCCACAGCCTGCTATGGTTCCATAATGGGAGCTGCCTCTGGAGGCCTTTAATTTCACCGCATGTTAGCCTCTAGAGTAGTCGGGGATGAAGTGGTTTCTCCATAGTTTGCTTTTATTCTGGCAATGGAATCAGCAAAGGGCATGAATGAGTTTCATTCCCTGTCAGTTGATGAAGTATACATCTGCAGGAATGTGGAGGAAACTGGGGTGACACTTAAGCTATTATTCTTTCCAAATATATTTCCTTCTGCCCACTCAATCAGCTAGATGGGCTGAAATTCTATATATTCTCGTAACTACAGGATCAGGAAACACCCCTGTGATAGCCTGTTAGTGTGCTTCCTTGAAAGAGGTTCTGTCTAAATAGAGACTTTCCAGGTGGATCATTAGAGTGAGTGTGGAGGCATACAGGTGCAGAGGATTGTCCTAGCCTCTTAATACCCCTGAGTGCTGACTGGACTACACCGTGCACCATACAGAGTTAATTGCGCTTCTCCCAATTAGTAGTGGTGCTGTCATGCATGAAATCATGGAGAGGCATAGGTGCTTTGATATTGATATCTGTGTTTTGTACTGAACCTGAAAAACGATAACAAAGGCAAGGCGGGCCGCCAGAATGGCCCAGAACTCCTTGGAGAGTTCATAAGATGTGCTGGACCAGGGAGGCTCTCTGTAGTCCTTATATCTAGAAACAGAAACAAAACAGAAGTAAAGAAATGTAACAACAAATTTATTTAGAAACATATTTAAAAGGGTGTTATTTGACAATTCATTTCACTTTAAAATTTGCCAGATGTCTATATTTTCACCTGTAAGGCTCTCTTTTAAATTTCAATTAAGGATAATCAACAATCAATGCAAATAAGAGATATCGACACGGTAAGAAAGAACAATTACCATTGTTAAATGTATCAAATATTGAACCATACATGAGCTGTTATCCAGAAATCAAGAGCACATACTTTTAAAGTGAAAGCTTACCTGCATAATTCTACATTATGCCCCAGGTGCATTGGTTGCATGGGTTCTGTGCCTGGCTGGAAGTCACTGACATTGAAGTAAGACAGAGTGTGATTGACGAAGCCATGCATGGTGCCATCAGGGCTGTACATGTACTGATAGACCAGGCGAGGGATGAAGTCAGAGGTGAAGGAGATGACAAAGGCCTGAGGGAGATAAAACATTTTTATAATCTTCTTTTTTTCCATTTGATTGATTGATTAATCTTGATGCAATCTAATAAACTATTACTTTTCCTGGATTTCTTGATTTCCAGGACAAACGAAGTCTGTAATTTTGTAAAAGTCTAAGGGTGGTCAAACTATGACATCTGTGGCATGACACCATATGATAAGTAATTCAAACTATATTAAATGCAGCTCTACATATGTTATTGTTGCTTGCTCTACACCAGGGGTGAGAGTCTTCCACAATCAGTAGTCTGATTGTTGGCACCTCCTCAGTCAAAATCACAGTTTTTCCACCTGAATAATCTTGCCATTAGAAAGGCTATATTGATGAGTAAAACACATAATCTTACTGCAGATTCCCATCCACAGTGCAAAGCAGGCTACCTACTACAGTATAACTCCATCAATCCATTATCTGCTGGATCCAATCCCTGTTGACATTGGACGAGAGGTGGGGTATACCCTGGACAGGTCGCCAGTGTAGAGTAGGGCCAGTATGCAGACCAATAAGCATTCACACCAATTAACCTATCCCCAACTTGCATGTCTTTTGGCTGTGGGAGGAGGCCAGCATAACCAGAGAAAACCCATTCAAACACAGTGAGATCATGAAAACTCGAAAAAGATTTAAGTGACAGAGCCAACCACTGGGCCACCCTTACCAACTACTTACTTTATATAGGGCCTTTTAAGATTTCCAAGGTTGCTTTACAGAGTAAGGAATTAAAGGGATAGTTCACTGAAAAATTAGAATGCACTCATCATCTACTCACCATTATGCGGATGGGTGTTTGAGTCCACAAAACTAGTGTGGTGCTGGAAGTGGCTAAACTAGTGGACGTAGTGTTTCCGAGCACCTCATATGAAGATATCAGCAGATCTTTAGGCTTAAAACACGCTGTAAATTACTCCGTTTCGAGTCAAATATAAATGTTAGGGCTTGTGGAAACTTGAATGACACCACACGAGCAGTATGAAGGCATTTTATGTTTTTTCTGTTGTTTTATTACGTCTGAAGTCTAGGTCACCATTGACTTCAATTGTATCAGATTCAGCTGCTACAAAGTTTACTTCAGAGACTCCAGAAGTGTTTTGTGGTCTCCAACACTTCACCCAACGCCCCCATCGGCATAATGGTGAGAAGATGATGAGTGCATCTTCATTTTTCAGTGACCTATCCCTTTAAGGTCCACTTTTGTTTACATTTGGCTCCTGGGAAGAAAGGTCTGACACAGCTGTGACATAGCACTGTTAGTCCAGCCCTTTAGGATTTTAAGTCTATCGTGATTATAAAGATATAGACTTACATTAACAATGACTGCTACCTTGCTGAGGCCTCTCAAAAGGTTGTACCAGATACCTGCAGAAAGACATAACTGTCAATAAGGTAAGAACAGAGGAAACCGCCGTTTCAACATATAACTATTGTACAGGGTCAGTACATCGCAGCCTGAAAGGTGGAAAGACCACTGTGCTGTGTTAAAGGAGTGTTACAAATAAGTCGTTAGGAATGTTAGGTGCATGCTAACAATTATATTATTTAATGATATATTATTATTGATGTATATACTATTACTACACACTAGGACCACGGGTTCTGAGACTGATTTCCATCTATGTCAAAACACCACTAGACATTTTGAAAACCATAGTGTGCATTTTAAACATGAAATCCGTAATCCTTTACTGTGTTGGTTTCTTGTTTGGTAATGAAACTGTATGTCTGGTGCATTTCAGGAAGCTCTGAGAAAGAATTAAGGCCTTCATGACCAAAGTGACAATCGTTCAAAAACATTTCCAACTTAATTGATGGGGGGGGACCATAGCCCTCAATCTTTGCAAAAATGCAACATTTATAAACTTTAGCCAAAGGTCAAAGGATGATGAGGTTTTAACAATCTGAAATCTCTCAGTACAATATTGTACAAGAGTGATAATAATTTTGGCAGATTCACATGTGATTTGGTTCAGACTGCATATTTTCTTCAGGTTAACTTTAAAATGCATTTGACATAAAACGAGAACTGTTTAACTGAAATCTTGAGGTAAAGTTATCTTTTCACAGCCATTGCGGAATGCAGGATCATATCCATTAAAGCTTGGTAAATGATTTTTACAGCATCTTTATGTTGGTAAAAGTTTGAGCATAAGGCATGTTTTTTCTGATGTAGTGGAATTTGTGTTAAGAGCCAACACACAGTGAGGTGGAGATGACTTTGACCATGAGTTTCAACCTAATGAAAGCATTCTAGCTGAAAGCATCTAGGATTAGGATTTAACACAGAAAACCAGGTATAACTTGTATGATCTGCTTCACTTGTTGCAGTTGGGCAGTGAACACCTACCAATGTCTTTGGCTTTGGCTGCAATTGGCCTGCGCAGCTGCATAACAAATTTCTTGGCATCCAGGCGAATCTCAATGATGTTATTCAGAAGAGCGAAGAGTGGAGCCAGAGGGAAGGAGGCCACAAAAAGAGTAACCATTCCAAACTGGATTACTGCAGAAACAGACAATAGGAAAAATTAGCTCAAGCTCCTGGATGAATGCATCAGGACAGACACAATTCAGTAATGGAATACAAAAAGACTCATACGTTCTCCTCAGTTCCTGAGCTAACCCATGATTTCATGTCAATACAGGTCATTACACTTACAGTAATAGGGAACAACTCATGCAGACTTAAATAGCAGAGATATTTTTCAATGAATTAACCAGTACATGGTGTGATAACTGTACTTCTATATTTCAATATATATTAGACCAAAATTAAGCCACGGTTTAATCCTAGAACTGCACTAAACAATGTGTTTACTTCTAAACAGCTCAAACATACACAACAAGGTGCAATCTACATTCTATCTTTAATCTTTTAATTTTCCTTTGCCTTCAGTTATTAGTGTGCTTCCAAAAAGCTGCTAAACTGCACCATTGCCTCAATACACATTCACTTTACCCACTATGGACTGTTGTTCTGTGATACATGTTCAACTGAATATTTGTGAAGCTTTAAGAATTTATTTGTGGAAAACAGGAAATGAGTAGTTACTGTGGAGCTCAACAAAGAGGGTTTGCATGTTGGAATAATTAGTTTTGGGTACAAAGAGGCAGCAGAACAAAAATATCTAAAATTAATCTGTAACGTATCCTATTGTAAAGCCAACTGGAGGATTCAGCACACATCTACCATGAGTGTCTTTATCATGAAGTTTCAATCCACAAAATGAAGTTAAGTCCCATATTCACTCATCCTTTATCTCTGTTTTGGTCCAGTGTCTTACAAAATACTTTATCAAATTCCTAAAGTAAAATATAAGTAAAAGTAATGTTGGGCAGGTAGTTTTTATCAGAAAAAGCTGCCTACAACTGCTGGAAACTAAACTGCTTTGATAAAAAAAAAAAAAAAAACTACAAGTTTTATTATATATATTGTATATTCAACCCCTCCAAAACAACACAATGCAAGAAACAATCAACTGGGATTACCACAAAACAGGATTTTTTCTTTTTATCCTGATATGGGATTGGGGCAGGAGTATTTTGTGGGAGTCAGATGGACAGCGGTGAAAATCCAATCCAATCTATCCCATCACCCTCCAGTGAATATGTCACGATGAATGGCCGCCTTTAAATAACTGCAGTACGTAGACTTAGATTTTTCAATGTGATCACCGACGTCACGTCCATATTTTATTCTGCTGTGCTTGAAAGCCTAATTAGATATGGAATGGCAGCATGGTTTCGGCATCCTCACAGTCCAGCAGATGTCAATAATTGAGAATATGGTAAAACCGGCTTTGAAGGTTATGGGCAAAAAGGACTATCCTTCCCTTCAGACCATCGACAAAGTTTCTGTGGTCATTCTAGCACACAGGATCCTTAATGACCCTCACAGATTCTGTTCCCCAAACTCGACCTGTTACAATCAGGCAGACATTACAGAGCCTTTAAGTGTAAGACCAAATGCCTCAAGCTCTTGTTCATATCAACATCCATCAAACTACTGTACAATGAGACATGTTGATTCAGTCATGCATCTAATAACTGTAAGGGCAATGTAACATTTTACCACAATATGATCATTTTTATTTCTCCTTTGATTGATCATGATTGAATCTCATACAATGTAACCTTGATCATGCTGTATCCTGTACTACTGAATGAATCTTGGCCTGATTGCTTTAACTAGGCATTGCTGTTTTCATGTGGTCAGAAGATCCCAACCTTTGACTTTGTACCAACCCCAACCAGAGTGGGGGGGATGAGCCAAATGTCTAAAGACAAAGAAGAGTTTCCCATCAGGGTGCATATTTCAAACTAACCGTTGTTGTATGCACCATGCTCTGAGCATTAAAGTGCGACTATACAGTAAGATATTTGTGTCTCGATCCTCATTGGTAGAATGGGATTGTAGAAATTTCCAGTGACATAACCCTTGCGCTTGACTAGCACATTTCACACTTCAGTTTTTAAGTTTTAATGCCAGTTTCTGTTCCTCATCTGGCTATATCCTTTTACTATTTTATCATTTTAAGTGTCTTAGGGCAAGTGCAATATTCAATTCACTTTTATTCTGCATTTTAGTTTTGTGTCTTGCGTGAAATGACATTGTGTACTGTTTTTTGTTGTTGTTATAATTGCCCATTGGGAAAATACAAGTACATTTGATTTGATTTGAAATTTTATATACCCATTTGGCCATTTAATTTAAAGACATTCATTTGTTATTTATTCAAATTCATCTCTACCGTATATTGATCAGAACAGCAGTGCCATACTGCTGACTTGCAGTTGTAAAATCTGAATGAATTATTCTACTTTCAAAGGAGAATTTATTTTACTTACCGAACCTATACTTATATATAACAATATATATATTAATCTCTGTTATTGCTTACCAAAGCATTTATAGTGCTTTCTGAACAATGTTTAGTTTAATGGATTATGTACTGTACTGTACTTCACAGCCCATTCTGAATTACTGAGCACATGTATCACACTAGCTTCTCTATTGCAATGATGATGAGTATGAAACTATTCACAGCTGTTTTTATACAAAACAAATAAGCTCCTTTACTTGTGGTAGGACCATGCATGGATAACCAAGACAATAATTACTCCCTCTAACATTTGGCAGTGATCTTTATCCAAGTACTATTTGTTCTTGTAGCTCATACAGGCATTATTCCAGCTGTAATGATGCTGAGATAGATTATTTTCACATCCCCAAAGGCTAGACACACTGTCTTTACTTAAACACCAAAAATGTCTTGGAAAGTGTGTCATTCCACATCTTTTCTTCATGGTCGCAATGATGCTCAATGGGGATGAAATATAAAGTGTGATTATCCTTCACTGTGAACCGGCATACAGACAGACACAGGGGGCATGATGAACCTGTACTTATTATTTCTATTTGTTGCAGAAAAAATATTGCTATATCTTTTGTACATCTGAGTTGCTTGTTTTGTATTCATGAATTGTATGTTAATGTTTATTCCAACTTGTGTCTTAGCTCCCTGTTAAATTACACAAAGGAATGTACTGAGAACAGAGCAGCTTTAAAGTAATTATCCATGACATTTGCAAAATACTTATTAGTAATGCAAATTTTAAGAAAATTCCTTAGTCAGTTAATGGTTGACAATTTATGAAATGCTTTTTCCATAATAAAAGCGTTTTTTGAAACCACTGACGTGACCTATGTATGCCACAGAATTGTGATAAATTACAGAGGGAAACAAAACTGATGAAATGACACTTACTTTTGTGAAAACAAAACAAAATAATGAAGAATGACAAAAAATATACATGTAATATCGCAGATGCTCTGCACTGTTGCTGTTTAACAATCTGCTAGACATTCAGTGATGCACAACTTGTAGGCTTCACTATTGAACGTTCATGAGGTCAGAGGAAATGTGATAGACATATCTGACAAACAATGAAAGAAAATAGTTATCTTATCGAAAAGGCTACATACTTCACACTCATTATTTGTCCTTCACTTTCATAGATCAAGAGTTTGTTACACCTGAAGAGCAAATGATATCCACAGCTACTATTTTTGTTACTGGTCCATTTCAGAGCAAATGTTTTTTGTACCTGTTTACACAACCTGGGTATAGTCATTCACAGTTATATTACTCATGGATAAGTTATTTTTGTGGATGTGGTGTTGAGTTTGCTTGGGCGAATTGGGACTTTACCCGCAGTTTGCTTTTCACACATGCACAACACATGAGCAACAAATCCTCAGATAGCTTTACAGGAGCAAACAGCACTGTTGTTCATCCCAAAAATATTCAGTCCTCAAATGGAGGGAAGCTGCTTTTTTTAAGTGTAATTTTTGTTGAGCTCAAAAAAATTGTACCTTGAGCATTGGGATAGTAGGAGCCATAAATTAGTTTTGGAAAAATATCATTTTTTGCTGATGGTACAATGTGTGTAATGTTTTATATTTGTATTGTTTATTTATCTATTCATTCACCTGCACTGTTTGTTGGAGAGTGAGTGGGGACACCCTCACTTTTTGTTGACTTCTACTCTTTTTGCTTTCGATCTCTGTGATGCTTCAATATATGAGATTTTGCACATTACATCTTTTTATTGAATCAAAAAATAAAGAAATTTTTCTGGATCTCAGTGTTTTTTGTGAGCAAGCGAGTCATTAAAAGTATAAAAGCTCGACATCAGCCTCTTAGGGACAATTTTGTTTACTAGAGTTGCTACAGGGATCTTTGGTTAACGGATAAGCCTCAGTGTGTGTTTATTATATAAATCTTCTTGGATCAAGTGCTTGATATGCATCTTAAAGGAGCCACAGTATCCATCAGCTCTGACAATTAAAAGTCAAGCATAAGTCCAAAATGAAGCATGAGCATAGAAACAGCCAAAGTGAACACAGATGTTATGTCTGGTAGTTTTGACCTTGAAGTAACTCATTCACCAAAGATTAGAATGCTAAAGTACTGACTTTCATCAAGGAGTTGAAGGGAACATCCTATGTTTCCATTTTAAAATGTTATTTGAATTGAAACAATCCTCAACCAGATAAGAGTTTTAACTGGACGCAGATTGTCTACTCTGCAGATTGTTGCTTAGTTGTAGAAAATACTACGAATTAGGCAATGGTGAGCTTTTCTCGGATCGATGATGAGGTGTAACTGTTATTGACAGTAATTACTACCAGACACTGGTAGTCAGTCGTTACTGATAAGACACAATCAGAAAAAAGATATAGGTAATGCATTCTTGTTTACAAAATAACTTTGTTTCAGCCCCTTCAGACGGAGATACAGCCCTGGAGTTATCATTTTAAAATGCGCCAGCGGCTTTTCAAAATTCTCTTATTTAGGGGCCTGAAAGCTCAGATGTATTTTAGAACAAACTACTCGAAGTGCTTTAGAGTTAAGGTTTTGCCATTCACCCATTCACAAACACATTCATGCAGTGCAGCACTTTATCTACGAGAGTGGGCAATTTTTGTGATCAGTATCTCGTGCAAGGACACTTTGGCATGTGAAATGTGAAAGACTAGGAGCGAACGGCTGACCTTCTGGCTAGAGGACGACCTCAGGCTCAACCTCTGCATCAGCAGAGATACAACAACTACTCCTGAAAACAGATTGTTTTGAATTAGGGGTGCAACGATTAGTCGACGTCGTCGACAAAAATCGATGACCAAAATAGTCGCCGACGAATTTACTCGTCGATGATTCGTTGGTTACGTCATAGCGCGTGTTTCTCGTGCCGCGCAGCGGAACTAAACGTTGTTTTACCGGAGGTGCTGATGAAAGCAGCTGAGGAGTGAGCCATCTCGCTCCCTTCCTATCTCTGAAAGTCGCGCATGTGCAATAGCGACGAAACATGGACCAATGTCGGCGTCCGCTGCCGCGCGCAGTCGCACACCAGGAAGTAAAAACTTCCGGAGAACTTCACCCGTAACAGCCCGAAAAAAACTACCTGCAGTATCTGTGCGGTGGACCTGCTCTCCATGGAAGCAGGACACGCACATTTGAGGAGGAGGAGTCATGTGTGACATCGTAACGGAGACGATGCGGACTCGCCTCTGTCAGATGTTATATATAAACGTATATACCTGCACGCAGGATTCTAGCATCCATTACAAAAATATGGTTTAAACTTTTTATTAACAAGTTAAAAAGCGTTATGTTATCCTATTGCCTGACAAACGTCTTTTTTTAATCACAATTATTTAGTCAGAAGAAGACTGTAGTTTCGTTTGTTGATGTTTTTATTAATGTTACTTTCCCTGTCATTTTTGTTAACAGGAAAAATGAATACTTGATTTTTAATTTATTTGTTTTATTAGCACTTTGCCTTTCCTTGGTTTGAAATGGACAAAAAATTTCTCTTTGCTTTTGTGTCAACAGTACCCTTATATGAAACAAAGTTTATTAAAAGACTTTTTTTTTTAATGAAGTATCAATATTTATTGCTTTTATTTTCAGTCATCACATACCTCGAACAACCTCAAGCTAAATTTAAAAGCTGCTTGCTAAATAATAGCTATTGAGAATTTGTGTCATTCATAATCCGATTAGTCTGATTAGAATGACACACACAATAAACTGACTCAAGCCAAAATTACTGAGTAAAATGTTCAGACCAATAAAATACAATCGCTGGTTGCAGGTGGGTAAGGCTGATCTGCCTTAAACTCTAGCACAAAATCACGACTGTTTTTTGTCCTGCCTCCTTAATGGTGGAATGAGCTCCCCAAAGACAGGACAGCAGAAAGTCTATACATCTTCCGACGCTGACTAAAAACATACCTCTTCCGACTTTACCTTGAATAAAATATTAAACTAGCAAATTAGTAAATGGCATTTACCTATAGCACTTTATAGTTTGGCTTTCTTGGAGAAAACTGTACTTTCTCGATTCTTGTTGTTCTGGGTTTGTACCCTCATAGTTGAATGCACTTAATGTAAGTTGCTTTGGATAAAAGCGTCAGCTAAATGAAATGTAATGTAGCAATGTTGTTGTTTTACTTGGTGCTATGTTTTACTGCACCTACCATCCAACAGAGCAGCCCAGAGACTCAAACCGTTTCCATTGCTTACCAGCACAAACTCCAAACTTTTAGTGTCATTTCTTTTCAATTTTCATAAACATAAATAACCACTTTTAAAACACATTAATTTCAACCAGTATTGAAAAAGTCTATAGATAAAAGCCATATAACAACATATAAAAAAGATACACAGAGACTGAAGCAGACAACAGCTGCAGTTGGAACTTACATCTGCATCACATGCACCCTGTTTATATATGACAAAATGTCTAATCATTAAGTGAGCTCTGTCTGGATTTTAAGATTTTGGTTATATCACACAGCCCCTCTAAATAAATGTCAATAGGTATTAATTAATTTGAACTAATAGCAATATCTTTCTCATTTTAAATTAAAATAACATTCATGTTTAAACTTACTCATCTCCATGTACTCAGGGCTGAGGCCAACAAATGGACCCAATAGGTGGTCTTTCTCGTGACGATGCAGGCTGTTGGC
Organism: Limanda limanda; assembly: GCF_963576545.1. NCBI lineage: Eukaryota > Metazoa > Chordata > Actinopteri > Pleuronectiformes > Pleuronectidae > Limanda > Limanda limanda. Next base: position 33,194,704 of record NC_083638.1, on the reverse strand, counting down.
CAACTCTTCCTCCTTCTTTGAGTCTGACTTCCTCTTACGCAGCAGTTTTTTCAGCTTCCTGTTAAAAACAAAAAACAGTGATAAAACAACACATTCACCTTTGTTAATAGAACCTGACATATGCTGGACCTTTAAGTTAAAATCAGAACATACATGAACACACATTCATGTATGTTTGTTAACTAAGAATTGTATAAATGTTAACTTACATGCAATATGAAAATAAGATTATCCTTCAGGTACCTCGCAGAGTTTCTGACCAATAGTGGTTGGTTATGTGGCTCAGCAAATGTATTATTATACATTTTGTATGACATTAGTCTAATTCAGTTTATTGCAAGTACTAAGGGGTGGTGCCAGTATTGTGACAATAAATGCAACAAGCCTCAGAAAAAAGTAGGGGAGGAAAACAAAATGTAATGGAAGTGGATATCATGTGTGTGCTATGACCAACAACAACTTGGACTGAAGTAATTAGAAAAGCATTTAATTTATTGGCGGATAGTTCGTGACACATCCATTTGTTTTTTTCTTATTGTTGGAGTTCAATAATATCTATGAATTATAAATGTGACACAGCTCCGATGTGTGCTGTTGGTGGACTGTATGATAAAGAAAACAAACCAAACACATGGTGCACTCTCTACACCTCAGTTTACTGTGAGGATGAAGACAGACATAGAAAATTGCAGGCTACCAGATTTCAGCAATGTGTGTCTGGTTTCCAGGTATGTGTGGGTCTGTAAGCCAGACAGGCATTTAAATGATTCCTCTTACATGTAAGTACAAGTGAGTAGGTGTGCACAATTTGTTCTGTGACTTGCTGAGCCCACATGTTGTGATCTGTTGTTTTGCTTGTCATCTGTTTGTGAGTGTTGGTGTTAGTGTGTGTGTTTGTGAATGTTGCACAGAAAATGCTTTGCACTCACGGTATACCGATCTCAAACAGGTTGTTCTGGATGAGCTGCTTGCCCAGCATGGTGATGCACAACTGGATGCACAACTCCATGAGGCAGCCCGCATGAGCACACTGGGGAGAGAAGAAGAGAAGAACAAAGAGTGACATGATCAAAGTGATGCAGAAGAGCATGAAAGAACAGTGACAAGTGACACAGCTGTTTTATATGAGGAAACAAATGTTTTTTTGGAGGCTCAGGATTGTTTAGGATTTTTGGAAATAATATAAAAATATATATATAACATATAGTACTACACAATTAATATTAAAGGATCCTTGTATGCAAGCCTCCGCACAGTAGCAAGGAGTCATGATTGATGCCTTTATCAGCTGTGTCAATTACAATTCATTGGCTGATAGTCAGTTGAAATTAATTACAGTCATGTTGATAAATGTAATCTTCAGGATTGACAGCAGGTCACTATGGTATCTTGTAGTAAGTCTTTCCATCATGGAAAAGTATTTTCTGGCAATTAATGTCAGTACTGCTGTTAGAATTAAGTGACCTAAAGAAAATCCAGCTTGCTGGCATCACGGTATTTGACGGTGGATACATGCACAAGGTGTCATACTTGTTACTGATTGGTAGAGAGGGGTACATTACATGTTAAACAATTGCAGTCAAGTAAGAAAAATACTTCCTTTCCTATAAGGGCTTTAAAGAACAATTCTGATCTGATAACAAGCTTTATTGTATTAATTATTTCCCTGTGCCATAGAGATAACTATTAACCACCCAACAACCATCAGTGAGCCACACTGTGACACTAAGAACCAATGACCTCAAGGGAAATGACAGTGGGAAACTACTGAGTCAAAGTTAAGTCTTTTCTTGGGACCTTTTGACATCAAGCAAATATAATATAACATACACAGCATAAAATAAACAACCTTAACCTAAGTAAAGTGGAATTGTATATAGTATAGAATTACCTCTTCCATTCTGTATGATCCAACAACATACAAGTAGTTTCCAGGCCGCCCAACAAGCCTGTGAACAAAACATAGCCATATGCATGGTATATGGTATCAAAGTAAAGGTTTGCCAAATGGTAGGTGAGAGCAGCAGCAGATGAGTTTTTACATTACAAGTGGAGCATAGAATTAGTTTGATTAAAATGATTTAACATAACAATGTACAAAAAACAAGCAGTGAGAGGTCGCTCTCTTACCTGCCCCGGAAAAAGGCCAAATAGACAATAGGTGTGAAGGCATTAACAAACTTCAAGATAAAAGTTTTGAAGATGAGGCGCTCCTCAAAGCTCTTGTCTGTCTTTGGAACCTCTGAAAAAGAGAAACATGTGTTATTATCCCCCACACATACTAAATCATCCAGTAATTACTTAAGGCTCCATTATGCTACTACGAATCCGTTACGGATGGACGAACGGACAGATCGGACGGACACTTTTTCATTTTTACTTCTCCGTGTTGAAAACAATTCACAGCCAGAACAGTAGGTGGCGCAACGGAAGACAAGCTTGGAGAAGCCTACCTCACGAGTAATCAGAAGAAGTCCACGCTGTTTATTAACTTACTCTCCACTTACACACAGTGTAGGCTACGATGGCAACTAAATAAAATAACGTGACACCCAGCAGGTCAAAATGCTGATGTAATCGTTTCTTAGCGCAGCGGTTCCCAGGTCTTGTTTCTGAACTGTGTTGCTGATTCCACAGCTTGAAGCTCTGTGTAGCTTGAAGCTAGACGGAGCTAGCTAGCTCCCCTCCCAGCTAGCTTCAACCCCAGCTTCCACACACAGTCAGCAGGGACTCCAGACACTAACTACTACCCAGTGTTTGCTTCTAACCTGACGGTATTGTAGAAACTGTGTCATGATAGAAGTGGAATTAAAGTCGTGACGGCAGGTTTTTGCACTGTTACCACCGCAGTTAGCATGGTGGCTAGCCCGCTAGCCTAGCCCGCTAGCGCAGTTTTGAAAGCTGGTTATAACCGTATGTGACCGTGCACACATGCCGTCAGTGCTCTAACGAGCCACCGGTAGCCGGACAACTCCGCTGGCTTAACACACACGTCACATTAATCGTAGAACCGTAGTTGTGTTTGTGTTTATTGTGAAGCAGGAAGTTTGAGGTCCGGGAATGTGAAATCCGGAAATTACGTTTAGGGGAAATGATGTCGTTCGCGGACCAATCGGCCTTGGCTGTCAAGGTCTGTCCGTGGGGTCTCCGAAATAAACACGGACAGTTCGAAAAATCAGAGGTGCACGAAAAGCTGTCCGAGGCGCTCAGAGTGGGCGTTCCACGGCGGATAGGGCGGTCTTATCTGTCCGTATCCGAAAAAACGGACAAGTATAAAGGAGCCTTTACTTAACAGTATTACTGTTAAGGCCGACTGTTTGTTGTAGAAGCAATTTCAGTACACTTTCAATAAATTAAAGAGGTGACATTTATGGTCTTTTATTTTGTTTTGGTATTGTCATAGCCATAACCCTAACCCTTTAACTTTTATAACATTTTTAATGAAGCATATTTAGAGAGGGAAGCCAATTGGAGCCTTGGTGTAGAATGTGCTCTTCCCCTGAGACTCCAGAAGTGTTTTGTGGAATCAAACACTTCATCCGCCCCTCCATTAGCATAGTAGAGAGAAGATAATGAGGTTATTACATTTTTCGGTGAACTATGCCATTTTATAACAACAAATGAATCAAAGAGAAAACTGCAGCAAATATGGATAACTAACTGCAGACAAGATGCATACATGCAACATGCATTGATAAGTAAGAAAAACTAAATGAAACTGAGTGTGCAACATGGGAAAAGCCAATGGGAGTTATGATGAAAGCAGAGAGTATATGAGGCACAGCTACTAGTCCTGTAAGGCTGCTGAGGGTACTTACATGGGTTTAGCTAGGAAATATAGAAAACAAATATAACTGTAAGAGATGCGGAAGCTGCTAACAGAGATCATCAGTCTATCCCTGAATTCTTTAATTGTGAATTGTAATATTTTTGGAATTGATTCAAAATATTGACAGCATTTACATCATTTCCCAGGCTGTGCTTAATGATTTGAATCTAAAATGTAAAAGGCCAACTGTAAAAGTCTGCCCAAAGAATTTTTCTCTGACTGTGGGGCTGAAGCCAGTTTGTGGTGAAGTACCACAACAAAAAACATGACTTCTGGTGAGGTATAATATGTTTGTTTCTAGTTTAAACTGAATACACACTCAAATGTCACAGAGAAGGAGCAACAAACACAACACAGCAAAACACATCAAGTGTAAGCAGAAATTAACTTGAACATTTATGTTGCAAACATCAAACAAAGACATGAGCTTCATGTTTAAATACTTTGTCTTTTACAGCAAAGATGTTTTCTTGTAATAAGAACGCCTCACCCAGTGTGGTGAGCCAGCGGGCGATGGCGCCATAGATTTCATCTAAGATGATGATGACTATGAGGTTGATGATGGCGGCGGTGGTTTTGACAGTGGCTCTGATGTTGGACCGTGCTGCGGGGTAGTTGCTCATATGCAGCGCTGCCTTAATGCTAATCCGGTACAGGATGACTCCGAAGACTATGGCAAACGTCACAGCAATCTAAAAGTAGTGAGAAGGGGGGGGGGGGGGGTACACCAAATCTAAAAATCAGCTGACACAAGGAAGAGAAGAGCAGCAAATGTTGAATGCCCAATTTTGATACAGGTATTATTATGTGTTATGTTTCCCTAATTTAAACATCAATCTCAATTACATACATTTAATCTAAACAATAAGCAGGAATAAATAAATGTCAAACAGAACTGTAGTGTAATAACAATATAACAAATTTGAAGTCCTGTAGAAAGAGACAAAGTCCTGCCACATGTTTATTCAACGAAAACAACGGACTACAGCTCAGATGCATCATCCGCATCACATTAGACTGCAGTTAATAAAAGTTGCCACAAAGTATCTCTCTACTATCTGAACCAAGCCCACAAACTCCTCTTTAGCCAGTTTAGTAGTTTTGGACCATTTCATAAAAGTCTGGCTTGGCATAGATTTGCTTTTTGTAATTTTTTAAAATATTTAAAAAAAAATACATATAATGAATTCTGCCAGTTGGTTTCTTTTTCATCAGAAAGAACGCCTTTTGAAGCCATCTACCTTTATTTGAAAAATTTAAAATAAACTAACTTTTCAGCATGATTAGGTCAAGTTTCTAAGATATTGGTATGGGTCTAGTTAACATCAGTTTCCTGCAGACACAGATGTCTACAATTATACAGACATGCATGGGCTTGTGCAGTTTAAAGGCATCAAATCTAAGTCTCTTTCTTCTTTAAAAAAACATTTTTATGATTAAAAAGGACTGTTTCAGATGTCATACATGTGCTGGAAATTCAAGTGTGTTGATGCAACACTGGAGGGACAGTATTGAGACTCACTAGGAAGCCCATTGTGACCAAAGTGGTTAGGTAAGCTGGCAGTCTGTCTGTACATGTCAGCTTCACCTTCTCCCCCTAAAGCACACACACACACGCACCCACGCACGCACGCACGCACGCACACACACACACACACACACACACACACACACACACACACACACACACACACAGACAGACAGAGGGAGAAATCGAGAGAGAGAGAAAACAATGTGAGGGACAGAAAGCACACAGCATATAGTGTCATTAATTCAATGTAGCGGTACATTGAAACTGTGTTTGTTTCTTCTGCCACAGCCTTATGACAGTACTGTCAGTAGCACCTATTTATGCTGCAAGCCTTCTGATGCACACAGCCCACACACCATAAACATACACACACACACACTATGTGGCTCCAGTAGAGCACAGCTAACTTTGCTCCGAGCTATCATGTCATATTCAAGTGTACTGAAAATTGGGTCAGATTCCCCAAGCCTGTGTGTGTGTTTGCATGCACCCTTTGTGTATTTGATGAAAAGGAAGATGTGACCTTAACCCAAGACAAAGGACAAAAGGCTGCTAATGTAGATGCTCATCTCTGAACATGGTTCCCCAGAACATGTTATCACAAATATGTTGTGTCATTCTGTGTGTGTTTGTTTGTTTTTACCACATATAAACATGTATCAGTGTTTCATCAGCATTACAAAATGCTGGTGACGCAGCCATTACATGTTATCCCCCCAGTCAGTGCTCATTGGGAGTTTCCTGCTGATGGACAGTGTTTGTTTCTTGACTGGTACAGTGTGTAAGAATATTTTAACATCAAAAGTTGGTTATGGCGTTCTCTCTCTTACCATCAATGTCCTACTACAACAGTATTTTCATTTAAGTTGACACACAGTAAAGCAGATGGTGCAACTGAATAAAGTTCCAAGTTTAGTTTGAAGCTAAGAAGCGTATCAAAACTGTGATTTATATCCAGGTAGCGATTTCTTTCAGTTCATTTAAATATGTATAGAAAAACAACATGCACACATTTGAAAATACTTTTCCTTCCTGGTTGGTTATTTTAAGTCACAACTCAAACACTAGCATTGAATGCAAAGCACTGCTCAGTTATTTTCAGAAAGAATTCCAACTCGTCATTGTGTCAAGTTAAGAAATTCCTGGTCTTTATCTTCACCATTGCTGTTCCTCATTTGTAGTAATTCTGTAACTAAGAAACAAGCTGCAGAGGAGACACTCTGCTTGCTGTTTACATGAGCACACACTTTACCGTGGTCATGTAAAACTACATGAAACATTTTAATTTGGACGTAATGCCAGAGTCTGTTCCTTAAGGTTCACTGTGGACTTGTTGACCTCTTGTTATCCATTGAGAAAGGCATAGGAATGTTGAGATAATTATTGGTAGTCATTTAAATTACAGGTTAAATTGCATTTATAATACTGTTTACATGAATTTGCATAACTAGTTACAGTACTAATTACACATTTACCCTGATATGATCTTTTTAGTATTTAGCCTAAATATCTAGGTTTGACATAAAACTGAGTTAGTAAGTTATTTTTAGAGAAACATACCAGCTTCATTTGACACTCATTTATTTCACTGGATTTATTCAAATAGTCTCTTTATCACAGGCTTGTCTAAAGGGATTTTACAGAAAAGGAGCTACATCTACTTTAATCAATATTCAATTCATTAAACAGATACAAATGAAACAATACTTAGAAGAATAAATAGTAGCAAAAAAAGAACAAATTATGTTACAAATAAAGTGTGGCTCTGAGTTCTGCAACAGCACCTTTATAGTTCAAGTTATAGGTGAATAAGATTGTAACAAATGTAACAGAATCATTTTTACCTTTGGAGTTGTATGTTCCAGTCTCATTGTTTTTTGCATGACCCGGAACTCATACTCTGCTCGGTTGTGGTCCTGGAAGAGAAACCAGTTTGGATGTTACAGTAACTGATACCACTGTGAGCATTAAGAAGTTAGTGACAGTTAGCTGTGGCGAAGATCCCTTTGACATTTGAGAATTGAGACAGAAATGGAATTAGCAACTTGTCTGCATAAAGTTTGGTAGCATGAGTGTGGTAGGATGAAGCGTGAATACGGTGCTCTGTGAAAGAAAAAGAGAGAAATGCATTGAACCACCCTGCAAAGATTATGCAGTCAACATAAAATTGAAAACAACCTGTAGTTTGAGGTTGTATCACGATGCCCAGTCAGCTTTATGCTCAAGGATTTAACTGTAGGTGTATTATCAAGAATTAACCATAACTTAAAGAAACCAGCATTTTTACACATCCATGTAATCTCTATTACACTATTTAAAGCTAAAATATATTTGTATTGATCAAATCTCATATCTCAGTTTGGACACTGCAGACACAAATTAATGCCTGGTGTACACAGTAGTTGGCAACCTCTTTTTTTCCCCTCCAAAAATTAAAAGATGCAACCAGGTTTACTGATTTTCACTAGATGGAGGAGGGAGACTGTTATGGGCAGTTATGTTGAATGATGGTTATGATAGCAGGGGTTTATTTGGCGTGGTGGTCACCTTTGTTTTGAAAATACATTTGCCAGAGTTTTTCGATATAATAGCTAAGTTACCTTATACCTTCTTTTCTCTGTGCTCTGCCATGCCCCATGAACCTGTATCTATATATGCACCTGTAGACTCACAGAGACTGAGACTTTCCTAAGACCAGATAGAAATTTCGATACACCATACAGTTTACGTTTGTGTGGATTTTTGTGAAATATATGGTTTTGACACACGACTGTCTTCACAGCCTACATGTCTATGTGCAAGGCTAAAAGTGAGCTGAGGAAACACGTTCAAAGCTTGGGCCTAAAACCACATGTACTACATGCTCCTACGTGTGTGTTAATGAGTAGAGAATGTGAATCTTAAATCACGTCTGGCAGAACAATTTATACCGTTATAATATTTTGCATTACCTGGTATCAGAACATGCTCAAATTAACTGATCCTCAAGTTTATCAAAATTAGCATCAATAGCCTATGTCTTTGTGCTGTCAGTGCACAGCATTTTGTTATGACTTTCATCCAGCAGGAAGTGAAGCTTGAATAACACCCTATAACTTGGTATATGTCTCTTTTCTTGCCTGAAGATTTGTACTGGCACCACCATCTCTGAAATCAAATTTGTTTATTTCTCTTGAATAAAAATGTGCTCCCTAATCCACTGTTGAATGGGTTTTTCAATGTTTAGGTGCATACATTTTTTAAATAACTTCTTGTGACTCTGAATGTAATTGTTCAATTCTGATATTCGGATATAGGAAGATATTCGGATATAGAAAGATATTCTGCCTATTTAATTGGTGTAGAGTTGTCTCTCTTTAACAGGGAAATATTTTAAAGGAATAGTCAAGGAAAAAGAGGAGCAGATATGAGTCAGCTGTCCTCTTTAGGTACAATGCCATTAGTGGTCACAAATAATAGGATTGTTTTGAGAAGCCACAGGAAGGGCCAGCTTCAGGATAAACCCTTTTAGAGAAATATAGCGGAGACCGAAAAATAACATTTACAGAAGCAAAAAGATGGAGAAGATGTCAGCTGAAAAACGCTCAGGCAGATTGTTAGACACCTTGAGGAGGAAAAGTTAAGTAACAGCCATCCGCAGAAGTGATCTGAAACAGTGAGTCAAAAGAGAAAGAAGAAAAAGAGGTAAGCAAGTCGGATCCAAACCTTATGTTCCTCCTGTAAAATGCCAACACACACACACAAAAACACATTGACATGATGTCAGTTAGAAGTGCCTGTCTCTGAACAAGTATCATATTTAGAGCAACACAGAAAAGTGACAAACAAAATGATTTCATCCAAACGACAATGCACTGTTCCATGAGTATGATTTAAACATTCAGGACATTCACAAACACTGACATCTGAGACAGTGATATAAATGCTGGATTATTTTGGATGAGGATTGACTCACTACACAAAAGAAAGAGAAGGCATGTTCCTATCCATATCCTGACCTGTACCATTTATGTCAGCCTGACATGTCAGCCCGACTTAAAATGTCTAGAATCTGTTTGTGAGAAGTTTGTTGAGGAATGAAATTTGAGATGCTAGAAAATAATAGACTTAAAGGGAGGGAAAGCAGGTTCCAGGTGTTTCTCCTAGTTCTGCTTTATCTTAAACTAATTAAACTAAACCAGGTAACACAGAAACAAAGAACTAACCTGTATAAATTATGACCACCAGGTTGTAATATTGCAGCTTTGTAACTGACATTTCATGTTTTTTGTAATTTTGGCTTGGCATATGGCTCAGACTATTACAACTACAATATCCATGGCCCTCAGCTGCCTTTGTCATGAAAAAGAAGCCAGATTGAGGCTCCAATCAGAGGGATAGCAGAACTCATTACATTTAGATCTCAACAAAGTTTTGTATATTCATCCAAAATTTACCTAAAATGTATACATGAACTGATTTTAGCTGGAAACAGGATTTGATTGACGAACCACCCATTTTTAACTGTATAGAATATACAGTATATTCACAAAAACAAAAACAATATTTTTTTATCTAATTTTTTGATCGTATTTAAAGTTTTAACTTAAAATGACCCTGCCAGTATTATTGCGCACATACACACTAAGAGTCACTATTGTGACAACATTAATAACAAATGTCTAAAAGAATAAAATGATTATTATCATTAAATGATTTGTATTCATAATTACGCTTTAGAAGTGCTGGTAATTGAATTATGACAGTGTTAGAGGTTTCCTCTTCACTCCTGTCTTTTCGCGAAGATAAGCTCATTACCTCCTGGCTGTAGTTTCATATTCAGTGCGCAAACATGACAGTGGAATCGATCTTAACATCTAACTCTAAGCTAGAAAGCCAGAATGTTCAATCTATATACACTTAATGTATGTTGGAAGGTATTTGTGGTGCTCTCTCTCTCACCTCCTCCTCCTCCCCGAAGCCTGTCAGGTCCCAAATGTAGTTGAGACGCATCTGTCGTCTCTTCCAGTGCTCCATGAAAAGCACCGCTACATAACCAAGCACACACAGAAAATTAAGCACAGACTCAAACACAATCACGTTTTCTTTGCTACCAATGTGTTAACATGCACTCAATTATATTTTCATCTGTCTAAATAAATGATGCTGTATCTGAACTGATTGTTTAAATTTTGATCCCTAAATCCCCAAACAATGCTCATTTTACTCACGGCCATGCTTCCCATATGAAGGCATACTTATTTTAGTTGACATATTAGTTAAACAGTTTCTGGACAAAAGTTGAGCTCTGCGGCACAGAAACAGATTAATAAGACCAGACTTTCATAGTTTGTTAAAAAATGTTATAATGATGAATAGCTTTCAATCTATACAATTTACTATAGCAACAGTTTCCCAATAAGAACACATACATGGACTCCATCCATTCGTTATCTATACTGGGATTGAGGTTGGAGCTGGAGTCAAACCAACTGGAACCAACATAGAGGGTTTTCTCCCTCATCAGCTCTACATTAGGTGAATACAGATGGCCATCTTGCTGTGACTCTGTAAGACACTATCTTTGTCTAAAACACATAACACCTCCCTTCTGCTGCTAACAGATGGCAGTGTGGCTTGATAGGAAACCTGAAGAAGTCTGCCTGTGTGTTTACATTTCTAGATTCCTACAGTAAATTTCATGTTCATTAGCGGGTACATTTTTTGTAGTTCTGGATTAAATGGTATTATTTATAAATTGGATTTGTTCTCTAGCAATGCTAAGACACACAGCCTCTATTAGTATGATCCTGCTCATCTAATCAGGTTTATTGGACCCCTTCGTTGCTGTTGGTGTGATTAGATAAGAGTATGCCCTTACCCCAGAGGGCCATGAAGATGGAGAAGAAGACAGTGGCTGGGTTGTCGAACAGGTGGCTGGCGCGGGCAGTGCCACAAGCAGTCACCAACTTCCAGTAGCTGCAGGCACGGTCACACAGCGGGCACATGGTGATATTGTTCCTTGGATCACAAATCTCCATGCTGACAACAAAGAGTTGGATGGAAGATATTTGTTATTCAAGGGGGGGGGGGGGGGGGGCAGTAAAAGGATGGTGAAGAAGAAGGGCTGAGTTTAACATTATATGTTTACAAAAGGCTTGTTGTGATTACCAGTGTCAAGCTTGTATCCCTTCCTGTTACAGAAACATATGACTAGTGCGTTAAGGAGGGTATGAAACTCAGGAATTAGCTTCAGACTGTTTGCACCAATCTGGATAATTTCACAGTGTACAGCATTCATTTTTGCAAAAAAGTTTTACAGAGAAACAATTGAGAAAGATCTTTTGGATAGAATGTAGAAAATGTGGCTAATGAGTCAAAATTGATCGATTAATTTCATGTTAACTCTAATGGCTGGCAAAAATCAAATGCCTAGTGAAATATGTGAATCATCATATTGCCAAACAAGGGACATGCTCTCTGCATGTACAGGTCTATACTGACTTGTTGATGTATTTCACATAAAGCTTTAGCATGGGATTATGTGAAAAGATCCTTATTCTGAGAGTGTGTTCTGAGCCTAGTGTGTACCATGGAGAGTCAAACCACACTGCAACATGTCTACATCTATCAAGTCATCTGCTGCTTCCGAATGCTTCAAATGTAATTTCCTAGACCAAGTGAACATCTACCATTGTTTTATCACTTCTTCCTGTTAATACAAAAAAATTGTGTTTCCACAAACTACATCTGGACAGGACAGTGGTTGGTTAGATGTAAAGATGAAAACAGTGATTGGGTTTGGCCCTTGTATCAATCCATGTAGATTCTTGTTTAGCTTTGCCCCAGTATCAGTTCCTGTACCTGCACTGACCGATAGTGGCCACTGAAGGGAAGCAGCAGAATCCCAGAAGGCTTGTACGATACTCAAGAGGGAAGTCGGACCACCTAGATAACATTAGTAGACAACTGCAGGTGCAAAGAAGTCTTTGCCTGAGTTAAGCCAACTGGTGTAAAGTTGTCAATCCCTTTCTTTTTCCAGTTAGTGTGAATATGTCACCACACATGACCATGAGTCATGAGTTATTTTGCCAAATAAGGTGATCAACCTAACTCATCAATGAAAAATTACAATGAAGATAGCTAAAGATAATGCTAGTAAAATTCCAGAAAACAACAAAGATTCAAATTTGTTGGGGGGTATTTACTTACATAGCACCCAACTGTCACACAGACAAGACTGGCAACTCATCATGTTGGAATTATTATTATAGCGTAGCTGTCATTATAACTATTTAGCAATATTACTAAGCCAGAAAAACAAAAAATTACCAATTGATTATAGAAAATTCTTGTTGTAAAACAAGCTTACATATTTTTGGAAAGATGTAATATCTCAGATTCAATATCAAACACAAAGAGCTATCAAAATACAAAAACTCTTGAATATATTTTGTTTTGGAAAACAACAACAGTTGTTTACTGAGTGAGTACTCTTTGGTGTCTATAAAAATGTGCTACATCCTAAAAGCATTGTTTGAAAACAGTAGGGATATTTTATGTGTGTGTGTGCGTTGAGTACCTCGGGATGTTATCGTCTACAGTGGCACAGCCGTAGAGGAATACAATAACTCCAACGATGGCTGCAGGGATCAGCATCTGTGTGTAGACTCCTAACCAAGCAAAATACAGTCCAACCTTCTCCCCAAAATATTTCCTGTAGAAAGAGATACAAAGGTTTATGGTTTTAAATTACAAATTTACTACTATAACTCCATGACCCATGGAATGGGTAACTGCCAGTATGTTCCATTAAAGGGTCTAAATGTTAAATTCTAAGTATTCTTATGTAGAAAAACCTAAAAAAAAATATTTATGACTGTTGCAGATGATGGAGAATAGTTTAGCTCATTGTATGTAACCAGTTACATCAGCGTTGTGTTCTCTGACACTCCCTCAGTGTGCTTGGTAAGAGATTAGATACTACAATACAGATCACACTCAAAGTCTCTTTCCTTCAGCCTATCACAGGACTATTGCTTCCACGTAAGAGCATCATTGGAGCATCATTCTGCTTGTGAGAGTCCTCATCTGTCTTTCTTGCCTGCAGGCTGGTCAAGGCAGTAATTGCTGCTCTGAGAGCACCAGCCATGTTACATGTGTGAAGTAGGGAAATGTGTCTAAATGACCTTATGATTGCGACAATAGCACCGTTGTTTATCTAACCTGATGAGTCCAATGGGCTGGTACTTGTAAAAGACACTGTAGCTGGCCCACTCCTGGTAAAGCAGCTGTAAAGAAAAGGATGAACTGATAATGGCATTTAATTTTCAAATACAATGGCAACAAAAAGTAAGTGAACCCATTGAAATCACCTGCATTTATGTATAAATAAGTCTTAAAATATGGTGAGATCTTTGTTTAGGTTAGAAACAAACACAATCTGTTATCAATCAATCATCTTGTTTTTTGTCACTAAACACATTGTTCAAATGTTCACAGTATAGGTTGAAAAAAGCATGTGAAGCCCAAGGCTAATGATATCAGCAGACGCTACTGGGGTCGTAAGTTGTCAAACCTAGAGTTCAGTAAGTGAAATCAGAGTGAAGGTGTGAGTTACAGTGACTTTGATTCCTAAAACCATCAAGACATTTTGACTTTGTTGTTCATCTGCTGACATGAAACATGCCTTGTAAAGAAAGACCTCAGAAGACTTATGATCAAGTTGATTTGCATGAAGCTGAAAAGCTGTGGACTGATGAAAGGACAGCTGTGGTTCATGAGGAAGAGCAGGTCATTTACTGGTCTGAAGGTTGGCGGTTCGATCATCAGCTCCACCAGTCTACATGTGGATTGGTCTTCATGCAAAACACTGAACCTCTAAGTGCCCCCGATGGCTTTCCCATTAACTCAAGGGTGATAGAGAAGTGCTACATGTATAAGTGCAGTCGTTATATACATTATACAGAATTTTACTATTCAGCTAACTGAGCCACAGTTTTTCAATGACTAGCCAATATTTGCTTGTGCTGCCCACCAGATATTATTTAACTACATGTTTTTATTTGAGGATTTATGCTGTTATGCATCACTATAAAACATGTCTAATACATTAAAGAAAAATATTTACCTGCACTCCTATTGCATTATAAATCCACTGATGAAGCATATTCACAGTTACATATATTTTCATTGAGTTCTAAGTAAGTGGTGTACAGTGAGACCACAATCGTTCAATGGTCACACTTCCAAACGAGTTACTGGGCGACAGGAAATCAATGTAATGAAAATCAAACCTGCAGGTTTAACAGAATATCCACATGTATCTTAAAGAAAGAGCTTCAAAGCAGATTCTAGTCCAGCAGGGATTTCTGTCAGGTCATCACTGAGAACCCATTGTTGTACGAAAACAATCCTAATTTACAAGGCGTTAAATATATGCTGACATATTCCCACTGATCCAGTATAAGCCTGTTTGACAATAGCCAATTTAAGTTTAAAGTAATGAAGCATTTCATTAAATAATTTACAGTAGGTCAACCAGTATGGAAATACCAGGGTTGATCAAATGGAATATATTATTAAGTAAGTATTCAGCATTTACCTGGGACATTGTGTAATTTGTCCCTGTGTCTGTGCTGCAGGAGGCATAAAGTGTTTCACAGGTCACACAAGATTGACGGAGCAACAGATTAACCAATGGTGGCAATGAAAGCAATGTGAGACCCTGATTCTGAATTATAAATATCATCTTGAGTATGTAGAGGAACATCTTACTACAATGATGCTGCTACAATCACACCGGTTACAATAATTATACAAATTTAAGAATATAAGCTTTGTACATATTGCAAGCAGGTAATTCAGATTGAGATTGCAGTGGATCAATTCACTGTAGGCAACATTTAAATGAAGCAGTGTTGCTGTCACATCCATTTGTGTGGGCAGATCAGTTCCTTTGGAGATAAAATGTTCTATAATTGCAAAGAGTTTTGGTCATTTAGCAGCACTCTGCTATTACATGACCAGAAATTATAATCAGTCTTTTTATACAATTAAAACTTTATTATTTTAATGATCAGTGCAAATAGCTGGAGCTTGCAAAACATTTTGTATTTGGGTCATGTTTAATTTTTTCTAACAGTGGTGGTCATATTCTTTTAATAAAGGTTATAATACACTGCATTTATCTGAATATTCAATATTTATAATATTAGAGCTGTGACAATCCGACAATTGAATGTACATTTTTAAATCACTTATTCATTACTGTACTTAAAAAAATTATAAATTGTATTTGCACCTTTAGTCAAGACTGAAATTATTATTATGTATCACTGGTGTACATCTTGCTTTTACCATTTATAGTGAATGATGAATTTTAAGCTGCAGTTTAAAGTAGGGGGAGTGTAGAAGGAATTTAGATTTACTTTGGTATTAATTCTAGGCACGTAGTTTTTTAACTGTGAATCATCAAATGCACTCTACACTCCATCCACAGGCAGAGCAGCACACTGCAAGGGTGTTAAATGAAGGCTCTTAAACACAAGAGGCAGGTTCAGAGGATTATTCAAGCAGCTTCACAGAACACTGAGCTTGTGAAAGAAACCATTTTATACTTAGCCTCTCAATGTTTATTCCTTCACGCACACACGCACGCGCGCGCACGCACGCACACACACACACACACACACACACACACACACACACACACACACACACACACACACACACACACACACACACACACACACAACAAGCCGGTTGCCTTAGTGACACACACAGCCTAAAGTATAATTATGGAGGAGAGAGGAGACGCAGCTCAGCTTAATTCTTCTATAGTGGCAGACATAGACGTGATCATGTAACCAATCTTGGTTAGATGCTGAGTAACATGTATTAGTCACTTAAAAATAATGTATTATTGATTTGCATTAAAAAGAGGATATGCCCTTCTTAAAGTTTTTTTCAATTGCTTAAACACTAAAATCAAAAGTACTACACAATTATCAAAACCTTACACTCAAGGAGCATAACATGAGCCCAGATCTGCACAGCTATAAGCACAATGTCAGCTTCACACTTTTTGCAAAACAATACACACAGTGATTTGCAAAACACTAAACACACTTGTATGCATTATACACAGAAGTATATGAAGATGTCACTTCCTTGCAATTCCTAAGCACAGACTGTCAAATGACACCCCTATGAGCCAATTGGTTAAACACAACCACCAGCTGCACAAACACATGACTGCTTAATTGTAGACACACCAATCAGGTTTAAGCACTATACAAAAGCGGCAGCTGAGTTCACCTGTCTTCAACCAAAATGGAGCTTGTGCTCAAAAAAGAAGAAGAGTGAGGGTGAGAGGGGGAATCCACGGAGGAGGAGAAGGCTGCAGCATGAGTATGTGGAGGTATGTATTGTTCTCTTTAGCACTGTGATGTTGCATACTGCACACGTAACCTTTATAATGTAAATGTACTGTATACCAGACCTATGCTGAACTACACAATCTTGTCTTTCACTGTATTTCGGAGAGTTTTACAGATGGAGGCTGAGGAAATCCTGCATGAATTGATATCCATAGATGAGGCAGGGTTCAACCTGACATAAGCAAGTAGGAGAGGCAGAAATATCATTGGCCACGCCCACGGGGCTATAATCAATGTCCCAGGGCACCGTGGGGGTAACATCACCCTTTGCGCTGCCATTACACAGAATGGGGTCCTCCTCCGTCATGCCAGTATGGGCCCTTACAACACACCTCACATTCTCACATTTTTGGACCGACCGCACAACATCGTCACAGCAGTAAACCACAGGCACCAGATGCAATACATTGTCATCTGGGACAATGTGTCATTCCACCGCTCTGCTCTGGTCCAGAACTGGTTTCAACACCATCCACAGTTTACAGAACTATACCTTCCACCATACTCTCCCTTTCTAAACCCAATCAAAGAGTTTTTCTCTGCATGGGGGTGGAGGGTTTACGATATCCGGTCCCAGGCCCTCATTGAAACCTGTACTGGTTTCAATAAGGGGTACTGAATTTTCTTGTCTGATATTTGCTGAGCTTACAGTGTTATGCACACTCCTGTAGTAGCATGAAAACTGGGACATGTTTTGTTTTGATTCTCAATGTTGACTGATTTGGGAATATGGAGAGAAATAAATTCTATTTTCATGAGTCTGCAGCATTGGTGTTGTGTAGAGTTTTGTGAATTTATTGTCTATTTGCACTTTTTCTGTGTACTTCACTTACAGGACTCTAATCACTGAGAACTGTAATTGCTAAAAGTGTTTTAGGTTAGCAACAGCAGTGTTTAACTGGTTCAAACAGAATTAAGTCATATGAAACGTGTGTGTTTCATATGGTAACAAAATATGGTTTTGACAAATAAGTGTATAGTTTTCGCAAGAGTGTTTCATTTTGCAAAGGATCTGAGGTGTTCTGCTGATTGTGTGTGTGGTTGTGCTATTTGTGTGTAGAGTTTTGAAACACCGGGCCCTGTTTTCAAAATCGTGCTTAAGCAATCGTGAAAAACTGTAACACACTGAAACTGACACACCTGTTACTTTCCAGATAAATCCTACTCAGAAATTAATATTTAATGAGATACATTTGTGGTAATACAATTCAAGAATATTTTACTTTTGTCTTTGACATATCACATGTCAATACAGTATGTAGTCAATTTCCTGCGACAGAAAGGATGTATTTGTGATTTATAATTATGAATCATATCTCCAGGCATTTACAAAAAATGTTAAGTTTAGAAACAGAAAATGCCTATTCTTTTCCTTTTAATATTGATAGACCTGTACCTGGACAGTTACCATGAAATTCTGTCTTGGTTTTTATATAAAGCCCCCCCTTCAATGGAAATGTCTACTTCTTAATGTAAATGGTTTTGGTTATGGTAAATGGTTTTGTATTTATATAGGGCTTTTCTAGTCTTGATGACCACTCAAAGCGCTTTACAGTACAGTTTAACATTCACCCATTCACACACACACATTCATACACTGCATCTATTCGCAGCACTTTGTTATTCTATGGGGGGCCATTCAGGGTTCAGCATCTTGCCCAAGGACACTTCGGCATGCAGACAGCCACAGCCGCCCCGGTCTTATTGTCACAGCTCTGATCTAAGATAATTCAAAATTTGCAACTACATTGCAGAACTTCTTAATATTAACTGAACTAACTGGACAGAGTTTGTTTGGGGTGACTGTGATTACTTAATGTACCCTAATGACAACATTGTCAAAACAAAACAAAACATATACATTTAGTTGTTGGACTGTGAGGGGAGTGAGGCATTGTTATAAAATAGTCCAAGGCTGCCAGTATAAATGAATCTACAAGTTAAAGATAAAAGGTTTCTTAATAAAAAGTATTTTTATTGTCTTTTCCATATTCTGCCCCATGTCTCTTTTCAGAAATCCAACAAACATCAGAATCGTTGGGCTTCTCTCTCTATATATAATCTGGTTGTTAAAACCAGTCAAGTAACACCATTGCTCTGCTTTCAAACCACATCTGAATAATGTCTGTGAATGTGGACTGTTAATTGAAAATAAAAATAGAGCATCCCAGATTCAGCATGTAGTTTCTTTGGGCTGATTGATGATTCAGTATTGTTAAATGGGCTGACAGTGTCGGTGTGGTAACATCAGATTCAATTTAACGCCTCTACTTACCTTCCTGTCATTAGGTTCCGCATTCACCTCCTCGATGTCTCCCTATAACACATACATGTACAAGCACAACCCCCCACCCAGTTTCATTTTCTGTAAATATACTTTGGTCAGATAATTCTAGGTCAGATAATCAGATACATTTACCATGTACAAACACCTTTTTTGCCAACTGCTTACCTTAAACACAGGCATTTTCTGATATATGAATAGAATATTGGTTATCCCACAATAATTGTAAAAAGATAAGTACCCAGGAACTGTATATTTGAATTGACAAAATCTGGTTCCGGATCTGCACCAAATGTAACCTGTAATTTAAATTGAAAAACTCTACATGTCTGTTTTTATTTTACCTTCCAATATTTTTGATCTTTATTCATAATGTATAGGTATATAAATTACATATTATAAATATAATACATTCCTCAAATATTAAATAGAAAAGACTTATAATTTTATGTATTTGCACATACATGTTTTTAGAAATCTTTGAGTTTAAGGAATATTCTCTCTGGAAATGAAGTGCAGATTATCAACTAACCTCAGGCCTGTGGACGTGTGATAATGACATACTCACATCATGCAGAGGATAAGCTGACGTATAGACACCATTGGCTAGCAGACTGGTGATCCCTGTAGGACGACATATTCAGTGTGTATTACAATACAGGCACACACAGACATGATTATAAAGCAGGTATATGTTCTTTTGTGAGCGTATTTCTATTCACAGAAAAATGCACACTGCCTCTATTCAGAAACAGTATCTTAAAAAGAGCCACAAGGACACTTCCTTCATTTTGCATGTCACAGCTGCATAGGCACAGTCCTCAGCATGCCTACTTAATCCCACGATCCAATTTTTTTTGTTGCTTTACTGTTCTGTTTACAACACAAAGCTGTCATTCCTTGCTGAGCTAGCATCTACAAAACAGAAATTGCTGCACAATCATTGGATGTTGGGTGTCTTTCCAAAGGCAGAGAATATAGAGAGCAGAATTGAATTGTCTTTTTAACTAAGTGTTATATTATTTACCTAATAAATAAATAAAAGGTCACAAAAGAGATGAGACTTGATATCGAATACACAGGCAGAGAGTATGCCACACCCTCCTCTACTCTGTGGTAGTAATTACTATTTACACCAATGAAAACGGGGACCAGATTAACTGCATATAGATTAATGCTGGGTGTTAGAGATATATTCAGAGGACTTACCCATGGAGTATTTGGCTCTGGTGCATCTTATCCTCTTCAGTACCTCGTAGACCTAATGTTACAAAAAAAATCTAATTTTTCACTGAGAAGGTTCAACCCTAACAATAAGAGGATTTAGATATACAGAGGAGGATGAGTTGTATTTATATACTTATACAATAGCCCAGGTGAGATTTTTGTTAAAAGGAATATTAAGCAGGTAAACGATTGTATGTCTGTCCTCAGAGAGGCTGCTGATCAGCTCAGTGTAAAACATATGTACTATACACAGAGAGTTAAGAGATGAGCCTGGGAGCCAATAACTGCTGTGATGAGGAGCTCCATCCAATAATGAGAAGTCAATCACATATCCCAGTCATTAGTCTCGTGCTGAGTGGGTGTGCAGACGTTTTCACGCAGATCTTTTCTACCCTTTACCCAAAGGAGCTGTATGTGTGAACACTAATGTCCAAATCGCTGAAACCGGAAATTAACGCACTGTTCCCTGCCAGCTCCCTAGAATAAAGTGTGTAATACTGAGCCCATGTGTGAATAGAGACTCTCATTTTTCAGAAAATTCACTGGGAGTGAGTGGGTGTGTTAATTGTGTTCTATTATTTCTCCTGGGTGCCACCCCTCGCCCGAACCAAGCACAGCATATCCAGTAGGTGGAAACATATCTCAGACAAGACAGTCACCAGTTTTGTGCTACGTCTCTAATAGGACCAAAAGTTAATTTATAAACATGGCTATAATGTGCTTGTGTGTATGTCAATGTAGCAGCATATGTATGACACAAATTTGCAACTTCTATTCGGTTTTCATGGCAGCCTTTCCATTAAATAGTCACATAGAAGCCCCAAAAGTGCCCGCTGGTAGCCCAGGATTTAAAGTCTTTGTTGTTAGATGAAAAGCATGATTCGTGAAGACGACACCTTCCAGTCCCGTATCTACTCTAAACCAGTACTTACAATTGAGCTCCTGGTCTTGCTGTCGAAGAACTTGTCCCTGTCAGACAGATCGAATCTGGCAAGAAAAAGCAAACAGAGTCTAGTTTTAATGGTAAATGTAGAGAAAGATTGCAGGCTGATAGCAGCAATGTCCTGCAGACCATTTAGGAGAGAAAAAATGTGAGAAAGATGAATGAAATTCAACTGCTACTGAGTTAAGGTCTATATAATGCTAACATGGTTTTTGCTGTCCATCTACACAACAAATCAAGATTAGAGAAATATCAGACAAGATTGGATGTAAGATACACTTATCAGTTTAAATCATGCTAACACTAACTCAAAGCCCAAATCTGTTCTAGGTTCCCAAAATGACATGCACAAGTAAGACCAAAAGCAAAACAAATAAGTTACACAATGTTTGTTAACAAGTATAGCATAATGGAGTCTAAAGGCTCCATTATGCTACTACGAATCCGTTACTATCTATATCTATATTTATATCATGGTCACTTATAATGGTTACATTGCAATATTTATATTTCCATTATGCAACTTGTAGTATTATTTATATTATGGTCACTTACTTTTTAATTATTTTCTGTATCATGGTCACTACTGTTGCAATATTACTTTTTGTTTTCATTACAATAACACTTACATCATTCCACTTTCTCCCCAGTACCTGCTTTTGCACAGTGTCTGTTTTGCAGGTTGTTTGTTTCTGTACTCTCATTATGTGTAGTTTAGTAGTGTACATATTGTGATCTTTTTTATTGTGCTTCGGCACTGTTACTTAAATTCTGTTTTCTATTATTTGCTGTAACAAGTGAATTTCCCCGTTGTGTGGATAAAATAAAGAAGCTAATATAATTACGGACGGACGAACAGACGGACACTTTTTCATTTTTACTTCTCCGTGTTGAAAACAATTCCCCCGCAGAACAGTAGGTGGCGCAACGGAAGACAAGCTTGGAGAAGCCTACCTCACGAGTAATCAGAAGAAGTCCACTCTGTTTATTTATTTACTCTCCACTTACACACAGTGTAGGCTACGATGGCAACTAAATAAAATAAAGTGACACCCAGCAGGTCAAAATGCTGATGTTATCGTTTCTTAGCCCAGCGGTTCCCCGGTCTTGTTTCCGAACTGTGTTGCTAATTCCACAGCGTGAAGCTAGACGGAGCTAGCTAGCTCCCCTCCCAGCTAGCTTCAACCCCAGCTTCCACACACAGTCAGCAGGGACTCCCGACACTAACTACTATCCAGTGATTGCTTCTAACCTGACGGTATTGTAGAAACAGTGTCATGATAGCAGTGGAATTAAAGTCGTGACAGCGGGTTTTTGCACTGTTACCACCGCAGTTAGCATGGTGGCTAGCCCGCTAGCCTAGCCCGCTAGCGCCGTTTTGAAAGCTCGTTATAACCGTATGTGACCGTGCACACATGCCGTCAGTGCTCTAACGAGCCATCGTCAGCTGGACAACTCCGCTGGCTTAACACACACGTCACATTAATCATAGAATCGTAGTTGTGTTTATTGTGAAGCAGAAGGTTTGAGGTCCGGAAATGTGAAATCCGGAAATGACGTCGTAGGGAAATTATGTTGTTCACGGACCAATCACAGCCAAGGGCTGTCCGTGGGGTCTCCCAAATAAACAAGGACAGTTAGAAAAATCAGAGGTGCACGAAAAGCTCTCTGAGGCGCTCGGAGAGGGCGTTCCACGACGGATAGGGCGGTCTTATCTGTCCGTTTTAGAAAAGAAGTAGAGGCATAAATTGGCCTTAAGGCGTTAATCTACAGTAAGAGCAGGCTGCAATTTCACAACCAGCTGATGATTGACAAAAGAGGAATGGCTGCAAGAAAGAAACCTCTATAAATCCTTGTTGGCTCAATCACTCAACCCCGCTATTTATTCTCATAATTACTTCATCTGCATTGGCAATTTACATCAGTGGCAACATTCACTGACATTCAGCAGGTACTGTATGTAGGGACACGCAAGGCTGTGGAGGTCTTAGAAGTGGATATAAGTAGAAACAGGCCAATGTCTCCTTTCTTATAAACCTCAGAGCAAAACCATAACAGTAAAATTGAACATGACATTTACAATGTATGAGAAATGAGAGAATAATCAATAGAAAGTCAGCTCAGTGCAGAGCAACTGGAAAAAAGGAAAGATCATTACACAAAGTGCATCCTCAAATAAAAAAATGATTACATCCAATGTCTGACTAAAACTCAAAATAAACAAAGTTATCTGAAGACTTAAATCTGTCACTTTGTGCCACTGAAAACTTGACATATAACTGTTGTTTCAGACACTTTTAAAACTGTGACTAAAAACGTTGCTCTGTCAGTCAGTTTGCTGTGCTAGATCAGTGGTGGGTCGTTCTGACACAACCACAAGGTGGTCCAAAATTTGTGACTTTATCATTACTTCTTTTTGTCAGTTCCTGAAAATATCAAAATTACCATTGATATAGATAGGCTGCTTCGATCATCAATCATCCGATGGTGGGGACTGTATGATGATGAATTTATTTTTTAAGACAAAAACTGGGGTAGTTAAAACCTTAACTTTTGAATGAATTGCTAAAATAGTCAACATGCAATGTGTTGTATGCAAAGACAAGAGTTACATTATCATTAGAATATATTTGGCTTCATATTAAATAAAGTGAGAGACATTCTTTTTAAATTATTATTATTATTCACAGTATGGAAAGGGAAGTCCATTAAGAGCCTTCCTTGATACAAATAGATCATCAATGCCTCTTTAATTACTTGAGTTAATATTTCTATCTATTCTCTGTGTAGCCTGCATTTTGTAGACAAGCATAGTTCCAGACCCTACTCGGACATCGCCTACTCTGTTCCCTAACTGTCTGGTGTTCCTTGGAGATGCTTCTCAAAGAATGGAGGCATGTCTAGGCACTCAGCATTTGTCATATCCACCTAGAGGTGTCTTCAACAGGCAGGGGTCCTGACTCTACAAGCCTTTGCTTCCTGATCCTTTCCAGGATCTTTTCTAGCATAGAAGTGCAGTGGGGACATGACTGAGAATCAGCCAGAGATGCCTAAGCGAGTGTAGTTTTCATGCTGCAGACTATGTACATCTGATAAAGGCCCCTGTCTTAAATTAATGACCCAAATGATTTGTGGCACAGTGAGATTTTATCTGTGGTTTCGGTCCTTTAGTGGAGTTACATGCCAAATGTAAAGGAAGTGATCAGTTTAAATAACCAACCATATAACATGCTACAACACATGAGCCTACCAATATGTGGAATTAGCTAACAGCATTTAGCCCGCACTATCAACGTATAGTTTGAGTTAGGTTGGCATGACAAGTTAGCAACAATCAACTCAGCTAACCAATCAATACCAAACAAATTTGGTATGGTCACAGCAATGTTACACCTGTAGACTCGATTCAGACTGAACCCAGGAGCTGTTAAGTGATTGCTAACAAATCCATAAAGTTTTGACCAGCCTCTTTAGTGCTCTCAGTTTGCCTGTCATATGTGGTAAACGTCCAAGGTTGAAATTTCTGTCCCAGTCTGAGTTTGCATTCTTCACCACTTTAAAGCCTAACCACTGTTGACACACCTCATAAACCTTGTCTGTTCATAGCACTTTTGAAAGGTTTTCCACAATGTGAATTTGTTGGACACATCACTCTCAAGTCAATGTCAGTCAATGTTCCTTCCATGCACTCACTTTAATGTTGGTGCTATCATCTGCAGTCCTGATAAATCCCAGACAAAACACCACACAATCTGGTTGAGACTGAAGCATAGGCTGCTCCTTTTCCTTCCTCTAGTAATACTTCAATTAACATTTTCTGTTAGCATTTGCTGGATTTACCATCTCTTGCTCCTACTGCCCCCTTCCTTTTTCCCGTGCTTAAGCAGAAATTACACCTTTTGCAGACTGTCATGATGAATAGTGTTTTGTGGGTCTGTCCAAGCTACTTTTCTCCCCATTTATTTCTTGATATATTTGCTGAATTGGACAAAATTTGTGTTGGATTATAATCCCTTGTACCAACTTTAATCTCAGAGCTGACTTCGAGTGTTCTCGAAAAGATGAATATTAAGTGATGGAAAATATGTGGAGGGAGATTTCCAGCTGGCTGTTAGTCAGAGCTGTAAATATAGCTGCCCGCTGCCCACTCTCTCCTCTACACATCCTGGGAGGCTGGCTTTTAGATCAAGATATTTTTCTTCTTTAATCACTGCCTTTGAAAGTGATTTTACTTGATAGGAAAGGAAGCATCACTGAAGTTGTGACTGCTGTATGTAGTTAATCCAATAGTCAGTGTAAATGCTTTATTTAAATATTTTAACACCCGTCAAAATATTTTTTTAAATTTATTTTCTAAATCCAGTAGCTACATTTGTTCCCGTAGGATGTGAGAAAGCTGTGGGATACAGAAGGCAGCAGGAGAATGACATGCTTTAACTTTCCAGTAATACTCTAATCAGAAAGCTTGACATGTCTTGATACTAATTTACAGCTCAATTGTTATTACTTCTCTGAGCTTTGTCAATAATTGAAGCCACTGGGTGGCTCCACTTTACAAAAAATGTACCTATCATTCCAAAGTCCAATATTCCTTGTCTTCGCTGTATTTTAGCTGAACTTGATAGGGAAATGTCTTGCGCTCTGGCTGATAAATACTCCATCATATTCACCAGCAACTTTCTAACTTTGGATGTTTAGTGCATAGGCAGTACTGTATAGTTAACCAAAAAGGTAGGGCCCCATAGAGCAAAAGAGCGAGTAAAAGCCCTAGAAAGTTAAGGGGAGCTGCAGGGTTGGCTGATCATTTTCATGCCAATTATACTCACTGCTCTCTACATGGCTGAACACAGTTGCTAAAGAACACACAATCTCTTTTTTACAAAAAAAAGTTAAAAAGCAAAATAGTCAGCAGAGGTTTTACTCACAGATGCTGCTTCTCCCTTGAGAAAGGATGAGAGAGGGATTTGAGTGTTTGTGGTCTGTTGGCATCTACTTTTGGATGCAGTGGAGCTGTGACTTTGTGAATGAAGAGTCTGATCTTCTCCACCAGATTACTTCCTTGTTTCACATCGTAGACCTGCAGATTAGGCAAAATAATTGTTTACCTGGAAATGAGAAATGCATTTCACATGAAAGCACTGTAAACTGCTTAATTTCTACCACAACGTCTTCAAACTATTTAATGTATTTGTCATCTGCTCATAAGCGAAGTGTGTGATATAGTATGGTCTAAATTCTGAGGTTGATGCTGAGGTTGTAATAAATAATTGCTTCCAGAAATGCAAACAGTTTACTTGGGACTTAAGTGTAGGCTTTAAACAATGTAGTTGGTAGTTTGGGACTGAGCTTGCTGATGTTTTAGTGTTTTGAATTAATATCCAATATTTCTGACTTTGACAATGAGTGCGAAGTAGATTCTAATGAGCATTGTATTGCACTCTTTCCTTGTATATAAACAATGGACTGTGAATTACAGCACAAATGTTTGATTATTAATCAGGCATTCTGCATTCTGCATTTGCATTGGATTTCGATCAAATTCTCATTATCTGGCTTGTAAAAGCTGTCAGCACAAAATGACCCCATAAGGGTGTTATAACACTACATGAATGGAAAGGAGGGAGCAACAGAAAACATTAATCTTCACATTTTTCCCCATGTACCTCTGCAGCTCTGAGAGCCAGGCCTTCGGCCTCAGTTACAGAGAATGAACATTTGATAAATGGACAACATACTGATGGACAGAGTACCTTCTTTGTTGGCATCTTGAGCTTCATGAACTCAGCTTCTCGACATAGAACATTCCAAGGAGCATGGATCTTCAAGAACCCAATTCCAGGTATCTTACACTGAAATAATAGAATTGACTAGTCAGAAACTATCATCTATGAACATGCATCAGAATTACAGATCATGGTTTGGAAAAACATATGAACCGTTACTATGAACAATACATATTTGGAAAAAGGTAGATGCTACATTTCTGTTAGATTTAAAGCTAAGCTGGTTGATACAATTCAGGACAAACTGATGCCTCTACTGCTGCATATGAGATTATGTCTGCAGCCTCTACACTTACATAAATCACTCCTACACTGCCAGACTCACTTCACACCCTTCAGGTCAGCACACTGACACATCTTGATGCAGAAATATATCCAATTCAAAGTAGCTAAATGAGATTACTGAATATATCATGCAGATAGATATGTATACCATGGATTTCAATGTAAAATGCTCAAATGGTTTGTGTTTGCCTGCTGATCATAAGCAAAGCCCAAAAAATTTAAAATGCAGTTTCTGCAAAATTACTTGATACAGCTAAAATACAATATTGTTAAAAGGATTTTGACAAATAAGGGTTTATATTAAATTCCAAATTACGTACTGTAAAGGTGGGAGTTACGTAGTTTCATTTGAGGATGGGGTGTCCCATGATTTCCTAAGGGCAATTCTAATTGATTAGTTATTTATTACACACAAAAAGTTTAGGGACTGATTCATAAAATGCATTTTAACTGTCTTTTACATATTTATTTTGTATTTAATGAAATAGTACAGAATTATTATTAAACTCATGCACTATATGTATTCCTCAACATAGGTCTGATTGATGTTAGGCAGTCACAGACACTCTTTTCTTTTTCCTACTTGTTCATTTTGTTCAGCTAGACCTAACAAACACAGAAGTTCTTCTTGGATGGAGGTCACCATCGTGCTAGGTCTAGAGTGCATGTGAGGAATGTGTCTGGGTACTCCTGATTGTAGTTTGCATAGAAGTGTGTGTGCATCTTTGGTCAGCTTGCAAGTCCACAGCTGCATGTCCTGTTTAGTAGCCAATATGCAGTCTACACAAATAAAACAAACAGCAATGGTTTATATAAATAATGTTTGCAGCCATTACAGAAACATGTAGAATGTGTCAGGTTCCTGCTTGGTTTCCTTGGGTTGGCAGTCATGGTATTTATGATTAAATACACCAGGCTGTATTGAAAATGAAAATAATATACTGGAAATGTAATAATAGCAATTTCTTCTGTATATCAAGCTATTAAATCCCATTTAATCCATACATAATCACCCACTGATAAAGCCTATTATTATTACACACTGGCTATATGTAGGACCCTTTCTCAAACACTTGCCAACTCATTGTCAAGCCTATTAGTCTTTCTAAGAGCCTTTTTCAGTATATAGGTTTGCTCATACAGGTCTTAATGGATGATGCAGTGTGTGAGAAGTCAATGAAATCTCCAATTGTCTTTTTCACAGGAAAGTGGCGAAGAAATGACCAGTAGAAGTGTTGGTTCTCCATTAAAGAAAACAAATGTATCCATGGGTTCACTCACAGAGCAAGTACACAGTAGTGACACCGATGCTACCAGGAATATGGTCTAACAAACATCCACTCACTGATGAGATAAGACAGAAAAATAAACCTAATAATGTAAAGTAAATCTCCGGAGTCAGTTCAAAGACATGAATTAAAATTAATTTAATGGCTTTTAGGCAACAGACCAACTTAGCTCAGTCAGTCAGCTTGTGTTAACAAACCACAAACAGATTTTATTATATTATGATAATATAAACATAACATTTATCCAGGAAGTTGCTGAGCAAACTTATTTGTTTAAATTGTGCATTGCATCAGCTCCTTAGGCAATTGTTGTTTTGCTATTTTGCAACATTTGTTTAATTAAACTCATTCACTGTGCACGTGAATCATACTCACAATCTAAATGTCTAGGCAAAGTGCCTGGAGATGATGTATATTATGATTTTTGCAAAAAATTGAATTGAAAAAGTATAATTTTTTTTTTTAATAACACTGAAAGTAAGTTGAATTTCTAACATTTCTAACATACAGAGGTGTTCAGTAAATAATATCAAGAACCTGTGAGGAGACAAATTTAGCATATCTAGTTAACTTTTTTGGACAAATATTGAGTAGAGTCCATGCTGATAACTCTGACCTGGTATTGAGAGCATGTTTAGCCCGTGAACACGTTGTTCTGTTGGTAGCAGTGTTACCTGACCTGAGTTAAGGTCAGGTCCCTTTCTTGTTAGGCTCTCCAGTGAGCATGTCAGAATGCATCATACCTAAACAGCTGTTAGCAGACTCTTGATCGAGAGTGTCATAGTGTATATCTAAGTATGGTATTTCCAGCATGTCCTCAGGTACCCTTTGTCTCTTTGGGATCAGGTGTCCTTATACAAGCTATGCCCATATGTTCAACATAATGGATCATTCCCACATCCTTGAATACCACGTAACCCTTATATATTAAAAGAATAGTTCACCCAAAAAAGATAAGTCACCCTTTATCTACTCACCCCTATGCTAATGGAGGGGTGAGTGAAGTTTTTGAGTCCACAAAACATTTTTGGAGTTTCAGGGGTAAACAGTGTAGCAGCCAAATCCAATACAACTGAAGATACTAGGGACTTATCTTCAGACATAAAAAAACAACAATAGAAAACATAAAATGCCTCAATACTGCTCGTGTGGTGTTATCTAAGTCTCCACAAGCCCTGACATTAATTTTGGACAGTAAACAAGTTCATTTACAATGTGTTTTAAGGCTAAATGACCGCTAACATCT
The DNA here is from genome assembly GCF_963576545.1 of Limanda limanda. Classification (NCBI taxonomy): domain Eukaryota; kingdom Metazoa; phylum Chordata; class Actinopteri; order Pleuronectiformes; family Pleuronectidae; genus Limanda; species Limanda limanda. Next base: position 33,164,867 of record NC_083638.1, on the reverse strand, counting down.
TCCTACGAGGTGCATTTAGAAATCGTCAGAAATGCTACTGACGATTCCCAAATGTCCACTGGCTTAGCCACTTCTGGTAAACTTTTAGGTGGAAAACAAGGTGGAAATGACCTTGTTTTTCGAATCGAAAATATGAATGGCGGGGCTTGTGGATGACACCACACGAGCAGTATGGAGGCATATTAACTTTTTTTCTGTTGTTTTTTTACCCCTGAAAATAAGCCCGTAATATCTTCAGTTGTATTGGATTCAGCTGCTACAGTGTTTACAACTGAAACTCCAGCAGTGTTTTGTGGACTCCAACACTTCACCCACCCCTCCACCAGCATAGGGGTGAGTAAATAATGAGTGAATTATCATTTTTAGGTGAACTATTAAGTCAAGAGGACAGACATGGTATACCTCTTTCCAATTCCTCTGTGTTTTCTCCAAACCAGGTCACATTCAGCTTTGTAAACTTTCCCCCCTTTCTCACCCCTTCATCCTTTTCTAACTCCAGTCCTGTCTCCAAGAGGTTCTCCTCAAACTCCTCTCGCCTGAAGCGCTTGTCATCCTCATGATAGTCCATCCGTTGCTCCTGGGCGGCGATTTCTGGGTCCTCCTTTGGCTGCAGTGGGGCTCGGCTGCTTCTCATACTCAGGCTGCGACGAAGCCTTCGGATGAAGTTGTTGTCGCCAAATTTGGATGACCTGCGCGGGACGCTGCTGGGCTTCTGGATGTGGTATGCCAACACATAGTCCACCCGGCGACACCCATCAGAAAAGTATGGGCCTAGCCCAGGGAATAGTGGGGAGACGTGATCCGCATAAAGATTTTTCATTGGCTAGAAGCAAGACAGAAACAAAGTATCATAGATTACTTTATAAACATTTCCTATTTCTTATCAATAATGAATAGGTTGACAAAATAATACTAAGTTCAAGAGTCTCTGTAGAATTTCTTGTAAGAGGGGAGATGGGTCAGTTTAATTCACTCATTTTGAGTGATCACTAAATGAGCAGTCACCTTCTGAGGAATCATACAAATATTCTTATTCTTATTATTCTTATTACTATTATTATTATAAATGCCAAATTTATTGGAACATCTAAACACCTTCTATACTTTTTTCAGTAATTGTTTGTTGTTTTTAATGGCACTGATCTTCTACATGTTGTTACATATTTCATGAGTTTTCCCTGCTGATTGTAGTAAAGTTTTTATGACAACTTAAACATGATGATTATGATTTGGCAAATCTGAAGTTTATGTAAAGTTTGACGTCACTGTAAATATCAAAAAAGGTGCTTTCCAAATATTTCACTACAACAAAATCTTTCTGTTACCTAAAAAGTCCTGAAAACTAGGCTTCAGATTTTAAATGCTAAATGGTTTTGTATTTATATAGCGCTTTTCTAGGTCTTGATGACCACTCAAAGCACTTTACAGTACAGTTTAACATTCACCCATTCACACACACATTCATACAGTGCATCTAATCGCAACACTTTGTTATTCTATAGGGCCATTCAGGGTTCAGAATCTTGCCCAAGGACACTTAGGCATGCAGATGGGTCAGACTGGGGATTGAACCGCCGACCTTAACTCTACCCCTCAACCACAGTCGCCCTATTTAAAGTATTATATACCATTTTAACTATACGAATAACAAATCTATTTGTTATTCAAATCTAATTAAAGTCTTGTTATTGTTATTGTTGTTATTCATTAAGACTTTAATTAGATTTGATTGCCAGTGACCAAACAAGGCAACATCTGTCACCAGATTAAGATTTTACTGAATGTTATTATTGGTGCATGAAAATATGTGATTTTACATTTATCAGCTGAGTCTCAAACACTTCAGATGCAGTGACGTTTAAAAATAATTTGCAAATGTCAAAACTTTTCTAACGTAGTCAAGAAATATTGAGTTAATGTACAGTAGGCCTAATCACTTAGTTGGGAGCAGACTGTGAAATTCCCCATTCTCCACCCTGTCAGATATAACAACAGTGGACTTTGTGGTTATGTTTCTCCCAAAACATCCAGGGTAAATCCTCTGGTGGTATATAAACACCCTTTTCGGGACACATTTGAAGATCTGGAGCACCTCCTGTGGTATTGGAAGAGAGGTCAAGGGTCATAAAACCTTTTAGAGGTAAGAAACATCCTGTCTCAAAAGAATGCCTGGAAACGAGTCCGTACATTTGTAACGTCTACACTGGACTATAATTCTTTACTAGCAGGATCTCCCAGTAAGTTTGTGAAAAACCTCTAGTTGGTACAAAATACTGCAGCACGAGTGCTGACAGGAACTAGAAGAGGAGATCATATTACTTCTGTTTTAGCCTCTCTGCATTGGCTCCCTTTAAAATTCCGAATAGAATTCAAGATCCTGTTCCTCACATTTAATAATTAACCCCCATTATACATTTAAGAACTCATAGCACGGTATTTTACCATTAGATCACTTTGCTGTAATAGTAGAAAAGGAGGTGGATCCTTCCACTAACACACTCCCAACTTATCATAAGTTTATATTCTACAATCACACTAAAAAGACACAGCTCAATAGTGATACTTTGATAAGCAGTGCTACTTGTTTGAGCCCCAATACACTGCAGAGTAACTACGGCACCCGGCCCTGAGGATAGCAAAGCTGCCTTGTACTGAGGATAATTGGTGGTGCCGTTGAGGAAAATGTGCACCAATAGAAACAGAAGAGGAGTTGCTGTATATCTGTTAAAGTGAGCTTCTTTTGGATCTACAAAGGACGGAGCTTCAGTATGTTACATGAAAGCTTAGGGCCACATATGAACAGAGGACCTCTCGAGACAAAGTTCAGGACCCTGTGAGAAACTGTCTCTAAGGTGTTCCTAGTAAAATGACCACTCAAAAGACTGTAATGCACAAGCTGTACATGAGTTCAAAACAGCCTTAAACACATCTGATATCTAAAGGCTGATGTTTATATGGTGATGAAGGCAAAATCACATGGAAATGCGTGTTGAGAAGATGGCCGTCATAAACTCCAGCAGGATGGATGGGAATTGCCGTTTGGAACATAGATCAGCAACTATTATTGAAAAAGTTACACTGCAATGAAATGAAAAGCTTTTCCTCAGTACAGCAACCAACACACTGTACTGCAGCAATTTGTGTTTCTGTGTGTGTACAGTATATGGCCCACAGTCTCAACCCCACCACACACACACACTTTGATATTTAGCCCTCTCTCAACAGGAAGTAGTCATAGCTGGAAAGATCAGAGGTTGCTCCTCGGAGGGCACATGAGGATGTGGTGGTGTATGCATCATCCACCAATAAGAACTCTTTTCTCACCAAGCTACTGGGAAAGGAGGTTCTCTCCTCTGGGCTTCCACATGCACACAACCATCCACCCACCCACCCATCCACCCCCACCCCCACACACACACACACAAACACACACACACACACACACACACACACACACACACACACACACACACACACACACACACACACACACACACACACACACAGCCACACACACACACAGACAAACACATTTCTGAGCCATAATAAGCACTAGGCTGAGACAACCCTGCAGTTTTCCAGTCAATAATGTTTTTCATAGAAGCAGTGAGCTACATGTGACAGCTGGAACAGTGAGTTTTTGCATACTGACGCTTGAACTCACAACACAAGGAACTGCAGAAATCTGACTTCCGTAACCCACAAAAGCTGTGCCAATATTGACTTTGGTCCAAATAGACAAAATACTCAAAATAACAGATCTTCTTCCGTACCTCTGGTGGGTTTTACACATGCAAACAATTTAGTTTCTACATGTCTGGCTTTTACACTATCTATGGTGTTCAACATATACAGCTAAATATCCGCGTTACTTTGGATAATTAATTAATTTAAACCAAAAGAAAAAAGACGTTTCGCTCCAAACCAGAAGTGCACATTGGGACCAAAAATAACTCTGATCCAACAGGGATCAGCAGTTCATAATTTCCCAACCTATAAGTACCTCACACAACTGACCAAATGTAATATTCAGCTTCGCAAATAAACTCTGAAAACTACTGAAATAAGCCTACTGAAAGTATACATTTATGTACATATTGTTACTACCAGACTATGTCCTGACCTGATACTCTGGTAATGATGTCTGATCTACTGAGTAGGCCACATGGCTTTCATAGCACTCCCATACAGTACAAGCTAGTAGCCAGTCAGAGTTACCTTTAGCCTGAGCTAAACTCAAGTTCAGTTGGTAACATCAATTGTGCAGAAGACCTTCAAACATACAAGGAATATTAAACATTTCGTCCTGTATTCTAAAATAATACTGATACCAAGACATGATGTCATTATTTTGTAATCTTGTCTATTTTTCTTATGAAGTAATTTTTTTCATTAGCCTTATTTTTCAAGACAGCAAACGATCATTATTGTGCTGAATTGACATTCTAAAATATATAAAAAATAAATTCAGTGATAGAGGTCATCGGTTCATTATGTCAAGATATATAACATTCAACCCCGACAAAAAAACGCTAATCAAATATTATCAGCTTATAACTTTATGAGATGGTAGCCTGGCCAAACCAGCTGGTGTTTATGTGTTCTCACAACAGGTAGGTATGGTCCCCTTCCACTCAGAGAGATTCCCATCAGCCCTGAAACTGGCCAGCCAATCACGACACTTTTAACTAAAATGTCACAATGACTGACATAAGAGCCCCCAATGGGAGCATTTCTGAAATATTCTGTTTCCAAACCAAGATGGCTGTGATTGATGTGGACAGGTCGGTTTAGTCCTCTATCGAATCTTTATTAAACAAACTGGACAAACGTTTTTCAAAGACAAAAGAATAGCTGCACAATATAAGCTTTTTTCACTCTTCCTGTAACTAATGTGTCACATGTTTCTTTGCCCTGGTGTTCTGCTCTATGTTTGTTGATAACTCCCTCTGGAAATCCAAAATCAACTAAAAGAGCCAAGAAACATTACCAAATGTGAGTTGGTCTAGCAATGCCAGGCGTATGATATGGCGAACATATTTGTAAACAGTTCACCTTCTGCATTCTACATTCTAGGTCCAAATCCCCTAATTCTTTGTGTATTTGTTACTATGAGCAACCCGTTTTAACATGAAAAGTAGTCACATAAACCATTAATTCTATAAAACATATTAATCTGTGCAGCAGCATGAGCTCTCCCCATTTTGATCATGTCATTATCTCTCCTCTAGCACCACACTCAGGACAAAATGTCAGCTAAAATATCTCAAATTTAACAGGCACTTTTGATTTGAATGATGTGTAATTAACTTTTCTCTATTACGTGCCTCATAAACTTATATTTTTGGACTTCTGAAAATGCTGCCAAACTCTATCATCTACCAGTGTATGGTTTATTCTCTCTCATAGCACTTTTGCACTGTGAGATGTAATAAACATTGCAATTAAAAAAGTAATTTTTCATTTAGCTCACTGTTCTTCAGTGCTTTTTTCTTTTTTTGGTTGTCATGATCATGGGGAATCGGTCCTGCTGAACTAGAGAATATCCTTCAGCTCAGGTTGTACTTTAAAGTGGCCCTGTTATGCTTGTTTGCAGCTTTATATTCAGGGACTCCACTAGTGAAGCTCTGCATGATTCAGAGTTCAAAAAGTCCTTAATTCTCTCAGACTGCCTGATTCGCAGCCTCTCAGTTGAGCATGTGAAACAGGTAATATTAGCTCAGGCCTCCTTTAGAGACCACCTTAAAAGCCCACTTTCTTCTGACTGGCCAAATTTTCAGAAGCCTGCTGAGGGGCATCAAACCCAGCACTTGTGACCAATACCAATACCTTTACAACAATAAGAAGTCGCAAAATCAGGCTGTATGTTGACCCGTATGTGCTCCTGACCTTATATTACTTCTCATTAACATCAACAATAACAGACAATGGAAGCTTTCTTCACCACATCATTGTGTAAGCAGCTTCACTAATTGCTGTGTTGGTGTTGTATCAGCACAATCGATTGGTATTTGAATGAATCCTTTTCTTTTCCACCCTGAATTTAAATAAAAGTTCATCAGTTAAAAGAACTGCAGCTCTGGATATGCTTCTAGGCAGAGAGGTTTATTTCTTTATGTGGTAGTTATCACTCCTATTTGGTATTTTCTATAATTTAACCACCACTAAACAGCTGCTTGATGCAAGACACCAGAACACATAACACAGGTACCACAAAATGTCAAAGCAACTTTCAAGCACCTATTAATAAAATAACACTTATTCGGGATGACCCTTGTTTCCATGACCCCCTGGATAGAGGCACTGCCTCAGATATTAAGATATACTGGATTTACAGCAGGGTGTGTGGTTTTAAATACTTCCTTACTTACTCTTTAAGAAAATCCAAAATAAGGATAAGAAAATAAGATCAACAATTTCAAAATAAATTATGTTCAGGTGAAAATGTATTATTGGAGATACTGATATCCTCTGATACCGATTAGCCACTAAATCAATGGTTGCATGCACATATACCCTGTATTGGTAGCAAAAAGGGAGAAATTGGGATTTATATGGAAGTAGTTTCTTACTATAGACTCGCTGCTCCTGGGATTGGTGTTAATAAAGTCCACATCTGGGTTCTTCTCCTCGCTAGGGACCGGCGAGTAGTTGTCGCTCCTCCTCATCATGGTGGGCTCCTCCTCCTGCGATGGCCTGCCTGAGTGATTACTAACAAGGGGAGGAGAACCTGGAAGAGGAACGGAGAGAACTGCCATTAGGGTGTGTTATTTTTTAAGTTTTTGTACATGGGAAATTACATTTCTCCAAATCTTCATTTGTCAAAGGATGCATTATGATAAAGTAGGCCCCTGATCCTCCACCATTCTAGAACATCTTGTATTGTCTTGTGTTATTGTGCAGGTGAAGCAGAACTTTTAGGAGCTGCTGTTGTCTCAAACTTTGACCTAATAATAATTGAGGCATTAGGCAACAGACTAAAAACAGCTATGTTTACATTAATCCACCACACAGGATTCCTACTAAGGAAGTTGTCAATCTTGAATCAATGCTTTCAACCATTTCAGATTATTCCATAAATGGGCCCACATCTAAAACTATTTCCCTCTGAGGAAGTCTGGAATACTGCATCTTAAAAATCCAGGTAATATAAAAAAACATTGGTATTCAAGAGTTATTCCATCTGAAATACTACAAAAAAGGAATGAAGATCTCACAACTAGCCCATCTCACTAATTGGAAGGAAAGCTGCAATTGACAGTATCTTTGTCTTTATGAGCCTGGTGCAGCCAACACTTTTGACTCATTCATAACTACTATTTATACAGTTTTACTGAAAACATAAGAAATAAAAGTATCCACCATAGAAACCCAGAGACTAGCAGCCCAAAAACTTCAGACACTACTGCCTATAAAATCATCTTCAGTATACATTTTTTTTTCCATGAGACACAAAAATCGCAGCACCCCTGGCTGGATACAGAACAAAAACTGTAAAGGACCATCAGTTTGAGTACTCACATTCCTTACTCGACTGTTGAAAATGCAACAACATCACTGCACCATAGCTAATATTCTTGTCATGACTCTGAGCTGAGCTTCTTAGTTCCCTGTTTCCTGTTTTATTTTGAAATTTTGTGTCTTGAGTTTCCTGCTTTTGTCCTGTTTCCTGCTTGTTGATAGTCTGCACCTGTTCCTGATGTGTTTCACGTGTGTTCTATCTCCCCTGCCTCCCTTTGTCTTTGTCAGTTCGTCTCGTTCGTCTTGTTGTTTGTGTTCCATATCGGCTGGGTTTGTGCCAGCTCTTTTTCCTCATGTTTCCTTGTTAAGTAATTATTTGGATTTGGATATTTGGACCCAGCTTTGTCTATAAGAGCCATGGTTTGAATAAAACAGATTTTTCCTTTTTCACCTGGACTTGACTACTGCATTTTTACTTTGTAGCTACTCAGAAAAAAAGATTTTCCAAAAAAATATACACTTCTAATTAAACAAACATCTATCTCCCACAATGTGTTCAGGCTGGAAAAAGGATCTGGCCATTACCATTGATAGATTTCAACTCCTGGATGCACATCAACAGACTCCAAACTGTAAGATATTCAACACAAAAAGTCCTCAAAAAGAGTGCTTTTTTTTGCAGTGATGCAGTTGCCATGTATTCAGTGTCATCACTAAATTAGAGGAGGCTACCTGAGTATTATCTCAGTAAAAATGTATGACCCAAACAAACAGGACCATGGGACAGGAGTTGCATGTTGAAGTTAAGCCGACGAACCTGCCATGTTGACTTCGACTCCAATTATCCATTTAAAGTCTATTTTATTATAGTTTCTAGCAGATTTCAGAAGTAAAAAAATGATTCATTACCTCTAAATTGTTCATGAGTGGTGACCTTACTCTGGTAGGTTAAATGTCCATGCAAGCTTTCAACTCCAAATAAATATCTGACAGAGGTGAGTCTCTTTTAGATTGTACAGCTACAGTTCAATGACATACACAAGGTGTGTGCAGTGTACAAATGTACAGATAAATAAGAGGCAGACAGGAACTCTATGGAAAAGTCTAGAACATAATCATATAAACAGACGTAACAATGAGGACCTGGTGAAATGATTGTTAAATATATTGGGTACAGTAATAAAGGAAATTAGTTCATGTGGGCCATGCAGGAAAGATGTGAAAACCCTAACATTTAACAATCTTAAATGTATTATAACCTGTGTGTCACTTTCTTGTTTTGAATCGTATTGCCTTACCATTGCGCTTATATTTGAATTGCCATCTGCCTGCCTGTCTCCCTGCCAGCCTGCCTTTTTTTTGGCTGTGAGATACAGCCTAAGCCTTGGCAGAGCTGTAGTTTGGATACTGTTTTTGCATTGCTGATCTAGAGTGAACCCTGAGGGAACAGATAGACCTTGTTTAGATTCTGCAGGTCAAAATACCTGATCAAACTTATGTAACATGTCTAGTATGATATAGCAAGTTTGACTTTGTACAGTACATCAGCCTTCTTCTGTACTGTGTACCTTTTTGAACGATTTATTTGGTTATATAGTATTCTGTAGATTTTAGCTAATTTTATGAGCTGTTTTTTTCATTAGAGAATTTGGCGCAACTAGATCAATGACATTTGTTGATTGGCAATTTGGCACTATCACAGAAAATCTTCTGCTATTCACCGAAATATTTAACACCACTCGGCCAAAGACCTGGGGAGATCATCTGCCAAATATCTTGGCACAGAGTATAGACAGGCGGCCCCAAGCATGTATCTTGTATTTACCTTCATAACACAAGATGTTTTCAGTGTAAATCAACAACAGGTTAGTTCACCTGTCTGAAATTTGAATCTGGCTATGTACACTTTTTACTATTTATAACATCTAAAATATGCAAAATAAGTTTGTGAGTATGGCAACAGGTTTGGAGATGTATAATTTTCCCACAGACCATGGAATAATCATTGGTTTCTAATGAGCTAGATAATAAGAGCATATATTAAACAGACAGCCAGTGAAGATAACACCCCCATGTAAAAATCTGGAATAATAATTAGCTTGTTGCCTTGAGAACTAGTAGGCACGATAATGATTAAAAAGCCAGAAATCATAACGCCTGCAACATATTCAGATGACAAGTTGAATTTACCTGCCACATTGTTAAAGAGCACTGGTTCACATTGATCAAAGAGATATAAAGTGTGTAATATATTAACTCTGAGAGTGGTGTGAACTGTTACACAGCCATCAATTCCGCTAGAGTTTCTGGAAATACTATATTACCTTGTTTACAAAAAAGTCTAACATGTTAGCGAAGGAAAGTACAGTACAGGGACAGCCAATAAGGACAACTAATGGATTCATTATCAAAGCATTAAAGGCATAGGTCACCCAAAAATGTAAGTTCACTCATTATTTAATAAGAACTTGAGTATTGTTATGTTGTTGATGTGCTCAGCTACACGCATCATCTGGGTGAAGGATCCCTTGTTTGTAACTCTCTCTTTATGTTTTGTATGGTTTGTTTTCTCCTTTTTTTTTTTTTTGGTATCATACATTTCTCTTACCTTATCTCCCGGTAAATCAGGTTTGTTTTTGTAGTTTTCCTTACTCTTTTTGGGGATTAAGGACAGAGAATGTGACACCTTGTTAAGCTGAGCCTAAATTTGATTTGTTGATATGGGCTAAATAAATACAATTTCCAAAGTTGCATTCTCCTTTGGAAGCAGCTTGTCTCATCTCCAGGCCCTCAAGAATCAGATCAATCAGTCCACTGACTGCAGAGAGCCAGACTGATATTTCATCATTTAACTCTTGGTAGACAGTGACTAACCCATTCAACTTTAAGTTAAAAAAAAAAGGTTAACCTCTTAACGTTAAGGGGAAACGCTTTTACTTAAGGTACGTTTTTTGAGGAGGATTGTGCTTATATTCTTTACATATCCCATGAGGTCAGGTTGGAAACAGCCAATGATAGGCTTGAAATCTGAACAATCTTTTTTGGAATAGTAAGCCTAAAATAAATGGGAAAATGCCTTGGGCAAGATGCTGAACCCCGAATTGCCTCTCATAGAACAACAAAGTGCTGCTAATAGATGCACTGTATGAATGTGTGTGTGAATGGGTGAATGTAAACTGTACTGTAAAGCGCTTTGAGTGGTCATCAAGACTAGAAAAGCGCTATATAAATACAAACCATTTACCTATACTGTGCTTTAAAATTAAAAAATTTTAATTGTTAGACTCAACAGCATCCTAATGTTAAATAATTTGATGAACTCCAGGTAGCACTGATGTGAGAGCAGGCATCTTGAACACCAGATACGTCAGAGCCCATGTTCCGTAAATCAACAACTGCAGTTCACAGAAAGCAACCAGAGGGAATGTAAGGGCAGCTGTGACAGATGTAAACTGAAGTAAACACATGCGAGGCTTTTTTTCTCTCCTGCTACGCGACGTTTCAGCGCGCGCGCAAACAGATCATCATCATATTCCTGCATTTCTGGCAAAATGTAGAAAGAAATGTCTGCTGGAATAACGGACTCTTACCGGGCTCCGCTGCACCATCTTGGTGAATCAAGCGCCCCACCGCCTCACCTCCGTCATCCTTTCGCTCCATTCGGTTTAAAAGGCGCACAAGGTCCTACTGAGACCCACACCACATCTACTGTGCCGTCGGTCTCTGTAACAGCATGGATCCCTCCGTGAGCGTCGTCACTTCACAGCCGCTGTTGCGTGGAAACGCTGGACAGAAAGCTACCACTTGTTCATCATTGCAGAGACCTGGTAGACTACTGACAAAGTCTGTCCTGGCGAGTGGGTCCACATGAAGCGAATGGACCTCAACATAGAATTGATGTAAATGAATACACAAGCTACTTCAGGTCTGAACGAATCTGCCTCTGTGACACTATGTGTCAGCGTGACATTCTTCTATGTTAGAACACATCTGTGTGGGTACGTGCTCTGTTTGAATGAGATGATCCACTCTCTGAGAGCAGAGATAACGCGCAGGGACGCGCAGCAGAAATTGTGCGAAAACGCTCTAGACTGATTCAAATGCCCCAGGAAAAGAGTGAACGAGGGCTGATTATGCCATCAAGATGGTCACGTTAAACGTATTTGTTCTTACACAGTTCAATGTATAAGGTGTATGGCCTGCTTCATCTTAGCTTGTTGTTCAGCTGTTACAGCAGTGCAAATTACATTATATAAAATATACTGTCCCAACACAAAAAGGGAAAGTGCTGGGTTTGGTACCCTCTTATAAATGTTTACATTGTTCTGTTAAAATACTCAAACATCCAAATGGTTTTGGCTGATCATTAAGCAACCTGTTGTGGGGTAGATTAATGGTCTGTCCAGGTTGTACATAGCTGTAACATAGATTAGCATTTTCCAAATTGTAACTATCTGGCAGTATTTAAAAAACCTAATGAGTCTGTTTTAAAACATTTTCTGAAGTGTTCCTTTCTGTTCTAGCCATATTGGTGGAGAAAAATATCACATAACAATAAAATATTTATGTCTCAAATGCTTATTATCACAGACTATCTCCTTATTAATTTGTCCAATGTGAACCACCATTATAAGTGTAGTCGTCAGTAATATAATTATATACTGTATATTCATATTTTCACACAAATTTGTTATCAATAGCCAAATATTTTTCCTTGTATTTCTAAAGCATGCCATTTTTGGCTACCAGGATAAATGTTTGAACATTTCAGAAGGATGTTTTCAGTGTTCAATAGTTGGATTAATTTTAATCCAGGAAGATAGAAGAGTCTGTGGAGAAGCTGGTTAAACAATGGGAAACATTCCTAAAGGTTTCTCAAAGATGACCTGGTATTTACTCAGCTCTGTGTGTCCTGAATGGCATGAGAACACATGAGCACTAACTGCGGCTATAGAGATACTTTTTTCCACAATCGACTACCCCTTATTATGTATGCATACAACGCCATTCAGCAGCGGGAGTAAATAAGAATAAGGGGAACATAACATAGTTCTGTTATTTCCTATAAAGCATGAATGCAGCATTGTTCTCTGGCTCCAGCATCAGTGAGCCAGCTGGTGCCGCCCACTCGCGCCCGGGTCTTCCAGTAGGCGCGAGGTGATCAGAGCGCACGAGTACGTGGTGAAGTGTCGCACAAAGAGAGATCACCTCTGAGCGAACAGCAGAGAGAAGGGCGCACACACAAGATCATCTTAACCCTTCACATGATCTAAATGACCAACATGAGAGAGCGGGTCCCTTTCCCTACTCTACCAATCTGTAGGCAGCCTGTCTGCTGCCAGAAGCGGTCCACTATTTGTCCCGGTGCGCCCGATGGCTGCAACTATGTTCTAGCCCAACCTGCTCAACCGTCACTGTGGCAGTTCTTTAAATAGCAGCAAAACCCTATATAAAGGTGACAGATCACATTACTTTACAGATACAGCCGCTATTCAATGTTGGTTCAATGGATGAAAAAATAATAAATGAGAGCAGGTTTCTGACTAATATAAAGCCATATAATAGGAAATTAATATTTACCTTTCCTCCAGAGTTACAGAGAAGTCGTTGGGAAGAAGGTAAAGAGAAACAATTGCTGGTACAGGCAAGGTAACACTCCCGCTCACCTGAGTGAGACGGAGCAGAAGAGGAAGTGCTTCTGGCCTCCTCAGGTAAAGTCTCTCCTCCCACTCACACAGCAGCTCTGGGACTACATGTCGTCATTGGGGGTTTATGCAACGTGACCATAAAGACTTGGGTGTGCGGATTGAGCCCTGAGACAACACAGTTTTAATGAAAGCGCATACATGATTAAGAACTGTAAACCAACCTTTTATTTATGGAAGGTGATCTGAGATCTACAATTATTTCTTACCTTTATTAAATGGTAGAAAGGGAGTCTCCTCAGGTGAGACAGGCATTTCTAGACCAGCATGTGTGGACTTGTCAGTATAGGCTCTCAAGATCTGAAACAAGACCCCACCTCTGAACTTACTCTTGGGTCTTGCAGAGTGACACAATTCAAAGAAAAGGAGTGAGATACCACTTTTGTGTAGATTTATATTTTATGTTCGTTTATATCACACATACAGCACGACAGAGTAGAATCTGTCTGATCCATTCAAATGTTTTATCAACGTTTATGTTTACATATTAAAATGTTGTCTGCTTGTTCTCATCTCAGAACTATGTTTGGGCTATCTACCTGTCGTGTCTTGAGTACCCATGTGTTTTCCTTACGTGGTTTGCACAATGAAAAATTAACTCCTTGTGAGACATGCTGAGCCGTGCTGGTCTGGGAACAGTGATCTGCCAAAGGAATTACTACAGTGCTATTGAATGCGTATTTCAACCTAGAGAATTTGGGACAAATTTAGGACAATGGTGATTATTATTCGGTCATTTAGAACAAGCAGTAGTGGCAGCAGAAGTGTCGCTATATAATTCATATAATTGCTTCCATTAGTGGAAAATTAACAGCACCAGCAGTTCTGTAGATGTACTAATAGTAACTTAACAGCATTTTTGTTGGGTCTTTCTAGTCAATGGCCACTCACACTGTTTTACACTGTGTCAATGTAATAGCGAGCCTCTTCTATCATACTCCATTCACACACTAATGCAACAACCATCAACAGTGATTTAAGGTTCAGTGTCTTGCCCAAGTTTGACATGTGGAATGGAGAAGCTGGAGATCGATTGTAATTGGTCCTCACCACATCAACAATGAGTGCCCTTACAAACTTATGTGTGGGTTTATAACATGCACATTTTAAACTTCTTTGTCCCTTGCTGTTAGTAGCAGAAAACCACCGTACAAGTATAGTCCATTAATGCCAGCATATACTTAACAGACATGAAACAAGGATGAAAAGTCTGTGGTTGGAAAGCTAGTGAAGTGCCCTGTGTGAAAGATATCAAGAAGCTCTCATCTGGATCTTGGGTGCAGGTATACAGAGTGTGTAAGTATTTCAGTTTGCAAGGGTTTACCTGTGGGGGTGTGAATGTGTCATACTGCATTCTGGGCAAACTTGTGCAGACATGCAGAGTCACCCAAACACTGTCTGTCAGTGCAAGTAATAAGAAGATATGATGAAAGTTATTTAATCTGATTGACATTTTCAGCATGATTAAAATCAACAGTTAACAGGTTAATTATTTAAAAACCTGTTCCTCCTTGGTTTTTCACACGCAGTTGCAAATCAAACACGGAGTGCTGTTTGCTAAAATAAAAATAACAATTCCCAAATAGGTGTCAATGTGGACATGCTGAATAAAACTCAAGCACTCATGCTTCAGGTGTGGGCCAGAGCAGGGCATGTCACGGAGAATGCAATAGATTTGCATGAGCTTTGTCCTCCCATTGTGTTTCTCAATAATGCAAAGACTATAGCCCTGGGTGTTGGTTTACATGCCACACCCAAACCTTGCAGTAGACAGAAGTAAATCAGGATTGAGACCATGTGTGGTAACAACATTTCCACAGGATTCCTTTTTTCCAGGTAGCCCAACTTTTTAAAGATAGATTATATTAAGTATTTATTACACAAATACTTAAGCGAAAACCAGATACTGTACCAGAAATGGGTTTTAGCTGTATTATATTAGTATTCTAATGAATTATTGTTTCCATTTGACAAGTGACAAAACTAGTATGGTTAGTTGTTAACTGCTTAGAGATTACACTATGAGTTTTGTTGAGTGCATTCACTGGTTTTAATCACTTTATGCTCAGTATGTACAAATACCAGGACTCACCAGTGGCTGTACTGGCCTCGTACAGCCACTGTCGAGTGCAGCCACATACACACACAAACACACACCCACATACGAACAACAGTGGGAGGAAGTGAAGCTGGAGTTCATGAGCAGAGTGAGCGGAAAAAAGTGACAAACTAAAATGCAAGTAAGTTAAATAGAAGATACAATAGCAGTTACCCATTCCTTGCGAGTCCCATACTCAACTCCTTAACAGTTCTACTACACTCTCCTTCATCTCTTCCACACTCCAACTCTCGACACTGTCATGGTTACTGATACGTCCCTAAGACATCGAGGGTATGAGGGACAAACATTTGGAAATAAACCGGCCAAAAACAAGAGGCCAGTAGGAAGCTTTTAAATGAAACAAGTATTTTATTAAATGGTTGGTTTTGTATTTATATAGCGTTTTTCTAGTCTTGATGACCACTCAAAGCTCTTTACAGTACAGTTTTACATTCACACATTCATAGAGTGCATCTATTAGCAGCACATTGTTGTTCTATGAGGGGCAATTCGGGGTCCAGCATCTTGCCGAAGGCCACTTCGGCATGCAGTATTAACCAACTATAGGGTGAACACAAATCGCGCTTCCCAAAACGGAAGGGGAAAAAGAAACACACAAGAACCCCTAACTATGCACAATATCCAGGACTTTGAAAGGAACTTTGCAAACAACCCCACAACGGAACACCAATACTGCACACAGTACGTCCGCACGAAGCTTCTCCAAACTGCCGCTTGGCCAACTGGGGACAACTGACGCTCTGGATTCCAGAGTGGCCTCAGCTGTGCCAGTGGAGCACCCACCTAGAGGAGACAAGAGAGAGAGAGATACCCTCTTCAGCGCAAGCACAGACTTGTCCCATCATGAAGCTTCCTCATGTTAGTTACCAAGTCTTTCCTTCTCAAGAGACAGAATTTGAGGTCCCTTCAGTCCAAAGACCCCACTGATACTTCCACAAGATCTGGAGGTATATATGTCCTTCTCTTTCAAGGTCTGAATGCTAACAAACACTAAAAGATGCTAAAGCCATGCAACACATGCAGACTAGGTAAGACATTTTTACTTTCTCTCAATACAGATTTGAGTTAACTCCCCTGTACATCATTGGACCCTTGTTGTTGAAAGTACGACTGATCCCTGCTGTCAAACTTAAGTTACCTTCCACAATGGCAATCCATCCCATATGAGAAGAGAGAACACACCTGATTGAAGTTGTAAGCGCACTGGTCTGGTATCTGGATACCTGGCCCATTATAGCGTTTTATGGTACCCCTTCCAAATAGCTTGGTGGCATTGTTACGAAGCAGAGGGGTCTTGAGGCGTACGAGACCCCTTGATTGACATTTGAGATCCCCCTGAAACTTCTGGGGGTATCTGGAAAAAATATTTAATATTAAATAAATAAATAATAATTTATGTCTTACATAATAATAATTGTTTTGAAAATGATTTCATTTTATTTAGCTACAGTTTTTATCCTAAGCGACTTACAATAAGTGACGGTACAAACCCAGAACAACAAGAATTAAGAAAGTACAACTAGTATTGTATGACATCTCTAACACACAAAGGACACAAAATGAAAAAAGAAAAGAAAAAAAAGAATACATACAAAGCACTCCACGCTCTAGTTTGGCAGCATCTCTCCCTATTCTCCTTTCCTTTGTTTCCTTTATCTGCATTGGTCTACCTCTCAAAGTGCTCTGTTTGTTTCATTTATCACATCCTTCTCAGATTTGATTTGTAAGTTCAAGGAAGACACTTGCTTCAGGAAATGTCTGTGTTCCTGAATAAAACGGCTATCAACATCTTTAGACACTATACAGTATGTGTGAGGACACACAGAATTTGTTATATTCTAATCATTACATGTTTAATAGATTCTGTGTTCATGAGGTCTTTACAAGAGCTTGGAAGAAGCAGGTACCAAATGACCCACAGGGAGAGAGGCAGAGGACAGGGACGGCAAAGACAAGAGAGTCCCATCTTGGTTTCTGATGATCTCACCACTTCCTGTTGTGACTCCAAAGAACAAATGTTCTTAAAGCTGCAATATTGAAACCTCTCCGACATAAACAGTCAATAACTCTGGAGTCCTATAAGTTCATTAACTAGAGTAGAGTAGTGTACTGTGTACAGACATTAAAAAACACAACTCAAGTAAACATACCTAAACATTATAGAGAATTATTCAACAATTTTTTGAAAGGGGAAAAAAAGGTAGGAATGCTTTGTCTATTTGATATAATTAAAAGTCATAGGGGATATTTTCATAAACAAGAAGAGGAAGAGAAACTCCAAAAAGGTACTAAACATTCTGTTCATGCCATTTAAATACACTTGAATACATGGCTCCATTCTTCCTTATTTTTGACAGTGATACCACAATGACTTTGCAAAAACAATTATTAGACCTGTACAATTTCATCTGTGGCTTTTTGTAAATCATGGAGAATTAAGCAGAAATACTGTGAGGCTTGTGCTGCCTGTAGATGCATTGTGCGAATATGTTTGTGAATGGGTGAATTGCCCAAAAATGGTAGTGTAAAGTCATCAAGATTAGAAAAGCACTATATAAATACAGACCATTAACCATTTAACAATAATTAATTATTATTATTAATGACTAGTTAAGCTGTGTTATTTGCAATTAATTTCAGTTCTCGTGATCTTATTTAATTACATCTATTAATGATCTGATGTTGTAAACACTTTAGTCACTAATTTCTGAAAGCCTTTGTGACCTAATCTTGCATTTATCTTTATGTCTTGCTTCAGATGAACTACAAGCATCCAGTGACAGATGACTGGTAATACTAATATTAGTACACTTTGCCATATTTAGCATCAGTGTGAACATGACCAAGGTCAAGCAGCCCTCCTCACACCAGTGTCCCCTGCAAAAATAACTCGATTAACTGTTTCCCATGCACCATTTGCTCTGCTTCCTGTCGTCCCCCCCACTCCTCCAAACACATACTCTGTCTATCTTTCTGTCTCTCTCACGCACACACATACACACACAGACTTCCTGCCATGACATGACTGAAATTAAAACAGGCTGTTAGTTTGGACCCCTCCACAGCCGTCAGTGAGATTAGGGGCATTTTCTCACAGTCTTACACAGATAGAGAATGGTGGTCAGAAAGGATCAAAAGCTACTTGGAAAAAATTACACGGATCAAGAAATAATTGCCCTAAAGTCAACTCTTGTAGCAGATAAACATAAGCAATATGACTTTTTTGGGGTGGGGGGTTCTAGGTTACATCCTGAAGGAAAGGGTTGAGTGTGTGTGTCACTGCTAAGGGTTCACATGAGTTCCTGTCAGTAGTTCACCTGACTGCATGATGGGCTACAAGTTAACTACTGATTCCATTTGACTTCCATCTCATCTTTGAATTAAGGATTTAAAGCTTCAAAAATATTTTTTTTACATTAAGAATGGGTCAAATGACTGTACACTGTGAGAAAAGGTGCTTGTTGTAACACCCGCCTTCCCCAGGTCCCCATGACCTTTAGCTTCGTCTTGGCCCAAAACTCTACAACCCTAACTCAAAATCAAAGCTCTCATCAGCCTTGATTTAAACCTCTGATAACCCTGTTTTATATTAGCAACTAGTTGCATAGGGCTCAGCTGCTCAACATACCAAAGCTTTTAGCAGCTAAGAGCCAAATATTTTCCCTGTTGATTTAGTGGAGACTAAACCATTGAGAGTGAACATGGGACCTACTGTATACTGAAGAAACAGAGCTAACTATTGTCCTGTGTCTGCTGGCTGTATGTATAATATATATATATATATATGTATAATTAAAAGGTCATAATATGCAAATGTCCTAAAATAGAACACAAAGTGATAGTTCACCAGTCCCCCTAATTGCAACCCTGTCTACCCCTGAGAGTCCAGAAGTGTTTTGGAGACTCAAACACTTCAGCACAGCCATCATTGGCAACTTGTGGTTCAGTTTCTTGCCCAAGGACACTTGCTTAAATGTATACTAGAGGGATCGAACCACCAACCCTCTGATGCAGAATACCACCCTTTTACCATCCGAGCAACAGCCATTCCAAATTTACACAAGGGGTAGGTTGACAACAAGGTGCATTTGCATTGATCATTTATCAAATGCACTGTGCTGTGAATGAGGGAGTTTGCATGACAAAAATGACCAAATCATGTTGCACAGAGTGAGGAAACAGGGACCTGCTCAAAGACAGGTTCTGGCCCTATCTGTGGAGAAAGGAATAGTTCATAATTTTGGAATTTCACAAATAACTTAAATGCTAACTATCAACAACAGTAAAAACATATCTGGTGTATCAAACCGGAACGTGAATTTGAGTTTAAACTATTTGGAGTTTTCGAATAAACAGCAGTCTGCCATGGTCTTTTGTGTTGCAATAGCAGGTAGGGTGTGAAAGGATTGGTGCACAGTGCACACTTAAAGATAATTGCGCCGAATGTAGACCTGGTTTACCCCTTCTGGCTGTCACGGCTATTTTAATGTTTTGAAGTGTTTAATACAAGTAATAAATAATTACAAAATCTATGTGATTCAGGTTTACAGATTGAGGTTAGATAACACTAGAGCTTAGATTATTATTAACATAGATAATTGCAAAAAACATTTTTTTTTCATTTATGTATCACAAAAATACTAAGTGGGTCTTTAAAGAGGAAGAGAATGACTTCTTCAGAAGCCTTTACAAACAACTTTCACCTCATTAAGAATTCACCATGAATTAAAATGTGTTATATGGTAAAGTATGATGTCATATGTAGCTTTTTCATGCTACCATTATTTACATAGAAGTGTAAAGAGTCACTGTGACATTTACAGCTTGTTTAGGTATCAGTCAGGGCCAAACATTCTTCTTTCCTCAGCTCATTCTACTGAAACGGCTTAACAGAAGCCTGACAGGCAGGTTTTTTGTGATGCAGGTGGACGGGTGTGGTGGTTGTGGTTGGCAATGGTCAACCAATAACACGACTCCATAGTATTCAGTCCATCATAACAAAGGTTGTGTTCATACCTCTCTCTACCATGCAAAGGGGCGCCGTAAGGCAGGGGAAAGTAAGCATCATTCCTAGGGCCCAGCACAGCCAGGGCAAAATGATCAGGATATCCGATTATATTTCACCCCTCTCTCTGTTCACTGCATGGTTCAGTCTGCAAGCAGAACAGAAGGTGAACTGTCACACCCTGCCTGGAAACACTGGCTGTGTGTCGGGTTGTCGCACGGGGGGGGGGGGTGGGGGGGTGGGGGGGGGGGTATGATGATTATGACAGATTGATTGTGTTAAGTAACGAACTATCGATAAGGGGCAGAATTTCTTTAAGTAATTTAGTTGGAATCGGATCTAAGTTTGGTTTAGAACCTGAGATTATTTTGGTAAACTGATCACGGGTGATCAGAGAGAAGCTGTCTAAGTAATGGGAAGGATTCTCAGCCGTTTCTGAGATCTCTGTTGTTGGGTGGATATTAGTGCCAATTGAGGGCAAGAGATGGTTGATTTTATTTCTAAAAGTTAGAATTTTATCATTAAAAAAGGTCATAAAGATATTGCTATTTAGGGATAAATGTGTAAGTTATGGTGCCCATTGTGACATTACAATATATTTCATTACAATATATTTCATGATCAGGACATGATAACACAGCAGTAAAGTGAGCCGAGATGTATGTAAGCACGGCAAGGCTGGACGCCCCTTGGATGTTTTTTACACGTCTACTTGTGCCTTTACAGTAAAGCGTTACGGAAGGTTGGAGCGGCAAAAAATGACAAAATATATTTTATAGTTAGTTATAGTCTCTCATTCGATAGATATTGCTGTGGTGGATATGCTCATATCAAATTAAATTTCTCTGGATGCATGTTAAAAAAATTCCATGAAAGATTCTGAGCAATTTCCAGTGGATTCCTCTTCATGGTGTCCTAGTACCGGAAACCCAAGCGCAAATCCAATCCAGCTTCGTAGTACAGGGTCCACCTCTTAACAGGTTCAAAGTGTTTGCTGTCAGCAGACAATAGGGCTGCAAGCAAGAGAGTCATATATGGGATTCAATGACGCCCTCACGTTGCAGCTTGTAAGACATAACAGTAGGGTTTTGTGTTTAAAAAAATAAATAAAGCCACTTATCGCACAGAAATTTTAATATATCGTACTGTAGTAATGAGCAAAACCCCGGTATTATGAAAATGTAGTTTTGTTGAATACAGTTACTCTCCTCATTAAGGTCGTAACCTCAATTCTCTTCACCTTGAATCATTGTGCAACATCCTGGAGTAAAATGAGTGGTGGGATAAAGAGCCACCCACTGCTCACACAAACTCCTAAGAACCCTATCCTAAGTGTTGATTTAATATTAATAATAATAATGATAATACATTTAATTGATAGGTGCCTTTCACAGCACGCAAGGTCACCTTACAAGGTAGAAACAAAAACAGAACAAAAGAAAATGCATCAAAGAGATCGATAAAATATCAGTGAATAATACATTGTGTAGGGTGAGGCATATTTAAATGTGACTGAAATGTAAATTATATTGTAATTATTATCGAGAAAGAGAAAACACAGTTCTCTGATTTGTCTGTCCAAAAATATAATATTATGATTAAAGAAAAGTTATAATAAAATCTACAAAGAAAGCCAAAGCTTTTATACAAAGCAACTTATAATAAGTGCATTCGACCATGACGGTACAGGACCCCAAGAATCATATAAGTACAATTTGCTTTGGTAAAAAAGCCTAACTACAAAGTGCTACTTGGAAATGGTATACATGTGCAACTAAACTGAATTCTATTTACTCAAAGTCACCACCTAGTGGCGGAAGTCATTCAGCACGTTAAAATACATCCATACTGCATGAACATATGATGAACACTGCTTCCTAATTAGACATGTGACACCAGTATTTTTGGAAATAATCATTGCCTGAGTTTAAAGAAATAAGGTTAAAAGAAAATTTGTACTGTAAGCTGAATTAATTACAATAAAAAATGTAGGGCACCCTATAAAGAATACCAAGCTGTTTTATAGAGGGACAGACCGAACTGAACAAAAACATAATGAACATAATCAGCCTTTTAGGTATCAGCTTGTCCATAATTTGCAGCAAAAATAATTAACATGTATTACCCCAGAACGTGGTGTTTCAATCTCTATTACTGAAGTTTGAAGAAACCCAATAATACATATTTTCAATAAATTTACTTCAATTGCCTTATGACATAAGTCTGAGGTCTTTTTACATAAAGATTCCATGAGAATAGTGGTTTCCTCCTGGCGATCATATGACCACAGTTGTTGGAGCACTTTGATGCGATCCTCCCCGTCCATCCCGATAAGACTGGGAGGGAGAGCCTACCTGGAAAGCTATGAGTTTGACACCATCTGCTGCCTTTAGAGTGTCTCTCAAAAGATCATCTGCGTCAGTGAAGGAAAATAAATATTAAGAATTGTGGTTCATTGGATGATCAAGACATTTTCATCACACTTTCACAATACCACTAAAAGCTTATAAACGAGAGCCCCTTTTACTGAATGGATATCTTCAACTAACGTCAGTTTATAAGTAGAATTAGACAGAAATGTGGGCACATGAATCTCAGACCGCCTACTAACATGGTCTGAGTAATCTGAATTAAAATATGTCCACGATGCATCTTGGGTGTGTTTACACATGTACTTAGAGCTTAACGAGTTTTAACATACCCAGATCCAGCCGAACTTAACCTAACAATCGCAGTCAGGCTAAGCGGTCACACGAAGCTGGTTATCAACTCGATAAGTCAACCCAGGTTTTCCTCACCAAGATCTGAGCTTGTGCACATAAAAGGGGCGGTGTTTACTGTATATGACCAATCACACGCATTGACATGTGAACTGGCAGCAGGGCCGCATATTTTACAACAGGGCTCAAACTATTATGTTAGAAACATTTTAGTAGACCAAACTCTTTATCAGGGCAAAAGGAAATACAGTTACAGCTGCTAAATACAGGAAGAACAGTTGGTTTAAAACAAATCTCTGATTGTGTGAATGTGTAAGTTCTGGAGCCCATTGTGACATTACAATATATTTCATGATCACGACATGATAACACAGCAGTAAAGTGAGCCGAGATGTATGTAAGCACGGCAAGGCTGGACGCCCCTTGGATGTTTTTTACACGTCTACTTGTGCCTTTACAGTAAAGCGTTACGGAAGGTTGGAGCGGCAAAAAATGACAAAATACATAGCTATATTTTCATATTATACAACTACTCAAAAAGTCATTATTATATCTTGCTATGTATCAAGCTTTCAGTTTTGCAGACATTATACTACTTACCAAGCTCCCAGTCCCAACATCCCCTTGCATGTATTCTTTATGCGTTATCTAAAAAGAAAATAGATTTGGTCATTAATTAAAACCGAATAATAAACATGTATCCTGAAAAGCCTTGTATCCACTAGTGACAATATATTTTCAAATACTTATCTATATATACAGTACCTCGGTGACTTCATATTGCACATTTGTCATGATGTACAAAGCATACTGTGAATTAAGAAATAGTAGATTGTTGTGATGTCATTATGATTATTATAATTATGTACAAAACTCACAGCATGTCATATCAACCCTGCATGAGTTTGAAGTATGATTTTTTGATGTAGTGTAAAATCAATTGCAAATAGGTCCCTAAGTGTCCAGAGGAATAATAAAAAAGAGTGAAGTATGAGCAATTATTGAGCAACCAATGGAATGCATAGCATTCTGCAAGCAATACACATTTTCATATGTTATTACAAACAGAAAATAGGACTCCTATATTGTATACTGAATGCCCAGCATCTTACCATCAAAACAAACAGCCCACAGTTGTTTGACAGATCTTGCTCTGGTAGGCCCTGTGGTGTGAAAAGAAACACATTTCAATGAAGGAAAATTACAATTGTACTAAATGTCTAGCCTAAACATCAACCACACCAAAAGTCCTTTAAGGCCCTGGGGACAAGATCCATAGATTAAAAAAAATAGACAAGTGGTCTAAAACAGAACTATCACTGCCAATATGTGATGAAACTGTGCACCTGAAAAAAACCTGAATGGTTTAGTGAGACTATCATCTCACCAGCCACGGAGGGGATCTAAAAAATTAAATCTCCCTACCTCTCTGCCTCAGTATCTGTTAATGTAATCAATTACCTGGATGAGCTGCAATTTTATCTTATTAAACTCAGATAAAACAGAGGTTCTAATACTTGGCCCTAAACACCCCAGAGATACATTATCTAATGATATAGCGGCGCTAAACGACATTGCCCTTGCTTCCAATGAAACAGTCAGGAACTTGGGAGTGATCTTTGATCCCGATTTGTCCTTTAATTCTCACTTAAAACAAATTTCTAGGACCACCTTTTTTCCACTTGCGTAATATCTCAAAAATCAGGGATGTCATTTCTCAAAAAGATGAGGAAAAACTAGTCCACGCCTTGGATACATCCAGACTAGATTATTGTAATTCCTTATTATCAGGCTCCAGCAGTAAGTCGTTAAAGACTCTGCAGCTTGTCCAAGATGCTGCAGCACGTGTCCTGACGAGAACTAAGTAAAGAGAGCACATTTCTCCAGTATTAGCATCGCTACACTGGCTTCCGGTTAAATCAAGAATAGAATTTAAAATTCTCCTCCTCACCTTCAAGGCCCTTAATAATATGGCACCATTGTACCTCAAAGAGCTGATAGTACCACATCAACCCACTAGAGCACTGCGCTCCCAGAATTCAGGTTTACTTGTCGTCCCTTAAGTCTCTAAAAGTAAAGTAGGAGCCAGAGCTTTCAGCCATCAAGCCCCACTCCTGTGGAATAATCTCTCACTTTCAGTTCGGGAGGCAGACACCATCTGTACGTTTAAGAGTAGGCTTAAAACCTTCTTGGTCCAGTCTTAGACCTGTTCTTTGTTATGCTGCTATAGGTTTAGAAGGTCGGGGGGCATTATGACACACAAAGCTTCTCTTTCCAGCTTCTCCTTCCTCTTCTCAATTGTTATTACATCAAAGAAATTCATATCTCATCAATACATATAACTGACTGGACCTTATTGAACATATTATTTCTCCTCAGATACTTGACCATTACTGACAATAAACCATCAATTCATTGACCTTCAGTTATGCTTCAAAATGTTGCACTTCAGTCCGCCATTGGAGAGGGATCCCTCACTTGTGGCTCATGTGACCCTGTTAAAAGGTAGTTTTTCCTTACTCTTGTTGAGGGTTAAGGGCAAAGGATGTCACACCATGTTTAAGACCTATGACACAAATTGTGATTTAAGAATATGGGCTACACAAATAAAATTTGATTGATTGATTGATGATAATGTTATGTATTCAAATATTGTTATGGCAAACTCATTTTAGGCCACAGCAAATTAAGTGAGGTTTACACAGAGTTTAAATCAAAGCAACATGTTTTAATATTATCAACAGAATAACCAAAATGTTTGATGTCAGGTCGGTGTTGAATGGAGTGGAAGCCATGTGTTTGTAGCAGGTGTTGTATGGCGGAGAAAAAAGAAGAGCAAGAGCTTGGATGTCCAGGGAGAGAGTGAGATCAGTTTCAATGCATCTCTCCTTTCTACTCGGCTGTGCAGGTGCAGTGATTCCGCCATGAAGAGTATGCGGAGCATCGAAGTAACTAGGAAGTCAGGTCAAAACAGCAAACCACATGCAACAGAGAAAACCGTCAGGAGAACACATACGGCTAGGGCCGTCACAATATGAACTGACATATCTTGACATACAACTGTCAAACCGACTTAAAAGTTGTAGGATGTATAGCTGTATGTGTTTGGGCGGTTGTGGCTGAGGGGTAAAGCGGAGAATCCACTGCAGACTTGTGGCATTTTCCTGACAAAGGAAAAATAGACCTGAGTACTTTATTGGTCCAGAAATCAGTGGTGTATAAAGTACTTGAAAGCCATACTTGAGTAAAAGTACAGATATCTTAACTGAAAGTGACTCCGGTAAAAGTCACCCATAAGAAAATGACTTGAGTCAAAGTCTTAAAGTATGTTTGTACTTAAATATCAAAAGTATCTGGTGTTGAAATGTACTTAAGTATCAAAAGTAAAAGTACAAGTACCAAACTTAAAAATGCAAAGTGCATTTTCTAGTAGGCCTATACAGACACAAAATAACCCAAAATTGTTCTCTTCAGGATTTATTTCAACTGACAAAAATATACATTTACTGTATAATTTTACAAATTTTGAACCAGATGGTCAGGTTCAAATCGTAATGAACTAGTGAATTGGAACTTCTAGGGACAACAAAGAACCAACTCAACAGACTAAACAAGTGTCTCTTGTGTCTGCCTAATAGACCACAGTATAACCACTAAACAATTCTGTAAATATCACTCAACATGGACCTTCCACAAACAAGTTCTAGGCACACAAAATATTTTTAAAACTCACAGCAGGCCCGTCGGCAAATACGCCGACGGGCCTGCGCATCTCCCGAGGCAGGGGGCACGAGCAAGAATGAGTCAGAGAGAGGTGCGCGTGCGTAATGGCGCGCGTTGAGCCAACCTCCGCGGCTCAAGTAAGGAGCCAGTTTTGAGATTATAAGAAGTTGAAAGTACATACATTTGTGTTCAAATGTATCGGGTAAAAGTAAAAAGTCGTCAGGAAAATAAATACTCAAGTGAATTACAGATAAGTGAAAAACCTACTCCAGTACAGGAACGACGTATTTTTACTTCGTAACTTCCCACCATTGCCAGATGTATAGATCAAGCAAAAACAGATGGATGAATCATTAAACAAAAATACTGGCAGGTATTGCATGGGATTTAATGAAGATGGTGGAAACCAAGTAGCAGTGACATGGCTGTAGTTTGACCATCTATTATTGTAAAAGAAGATATACTGTATGCAAGGGCGTAGGATTATATAGGGACGCTAGGGTCCCGACCCTACCAAAATCCAGCCTCTACTGTGTAGTCCCTACCAATAATACACCCGCTGTCCGTATTGTTTAGGCAATAATTATAGTACACAAAGGGTTAAAAATCAGTCTCTGCTAGAAGTCCCGCCTCTAAACAACTATCGCGCTTTGATTGGCTGTAGCGGTTTCCCGCAAACCTATATTCAACCTGATTGGCCGTCCCCGCTGTCACTCCATCTGCTTGTTAAAAAAAAAAAAAGCTACCGGCAATTTGCTAGTCCCAGACAGGAGGAGCAACAGGACGCCTCAGTGCATAGCTAATATCTGCATCTGCGAGTGTAAGTTCTGCCTTCGGTCACGTCAGCGAGACGGATTTTAATATCAGTGATGTCATTTGCAGTAACACTTATATTTGTGTGTGTTTTATGCTTGTGCGTGCGCGCGCTGTGCGTGCATGTGTGTGTGTGTGTGTGTGTGTGTGTGTGTGTGTAGGATGTCGAAGAAACGAAAACTGGACATAAGAGACTTCTTTAGAAGTCAACGTGTAAGTTAATTAAAAGGTTATATATTTTAGAGCCATAACAATAATGAATATAAGTGAATGACATTGTAGATCAGTACCCAGAGCTGAACAGGGACATACTAAAGGTCCAACTAGCCATGTTTAGGTCCAAATACACTGTCAAATCTAGTGTTGAAGTGGCAGAAATAATGAGAGCATTGACAGTTGAAGTGAGAGGTCTGTTTGATCAGGTTGAGTCCCTTATCAGGCTGCTTTTAGTCATACCAGTTGCATCAGCTGAGGCTGAAAGAAGTTTCAGTGCTCTCAGGAGGCTTAAAACATGGCTGAGAACCACCATGACTCAAGTCAGATTGAACAATCTTGCAGTGTGCCATGTCCATCAGGAGACACTGGACAACATTGACCTTAAAGAAATCTATCAGCAGTTCATTTCTGTTACAGAAAGACGTAGGCATGTGTTTGGTTCTTTCAAATAGGAAGAGCACAATGGACACTAATCTGTGTATATGTTAGTATTAGCGATTCCTGGCTGATGACCCTGCAGCTGGCTCATGGGCACTGGAGGAAGAAATGCCCAGCAGGAAATTATACTGACCTGTACATTTAGTGATACACCTGTTCAAAAATATTTATTTACAATGTTGTTGATGTTGTTTACAGTTGCACCAGAGTAAAGTTGAAAACTCTTCTAAGTTGACTCATTTTCTTTCATTAGTTGCTTTAACCTATAACATTACAGAATGCATATTCTCTTTTGATATTCAGATATGCATTATAAACATGTTAATTAAGCCCATTTATTGATTTTTTTTTCAATTATCATTGCGAATACAAAAAAAACCTATCAACTTTAGGAAGCACTTTCATATCCCACGGACCCCACCAATGTCCAAATCAAACCTACTCCCTTGACTGTATGTAGCATGTATGATTTATATGATTTACATATTTTAGAACAGCCTCAGTACTTTTTAAATAACTTTCAGAGAGCTGTTTAGGATCTGGCAGAATACACACACATAGTTAAGTAAATATAGAGTAACCGAAACATGCAAATAATGTAAAAAATATGCATAAAATCAATAAAAATCACAAGTATAGATTCAACATGTTCTCTACGCTTACCATCCCCTCCATATTTAAACGTATTACTGCACGGGTCTAATGTGACTATTATATAAATTATTCCTAATGTCAGGCCACCTACTTCCATTCTAGGTGGTCTGTGCAGGACAGGCGACACGGTCCAGTCTTCGTTAGGAAGGACACAATGAGCACCGCCCCGAATTGCACACTGCAGTCAGCTACAGCTCGAATGAGAGGCAGTACTCATTCCGGTCAGGGGGGGGCGTGCCGGTGACTGTTTGCCACTGCGCACATCATGTCACTTCCTTGTTCTCCTGTGAAAAACTTTCACGGAAGCGACAACTCCGAACAGCAACTTTACTCCGCCAACGAGCTGTGCCAGCGTTAAATGTCGGCGCCAAACAAGTAGTTCCTCGAACAAAGCTCCGAGCTGACGGACGGTTTGCAGCCATGGCTGACAGCCGGGAAGAGGAGAGGAAAGAAGTAGACCAGGAGCCTCAAGGCGCCGTGGGTGGGGAAGGTATGTGAAGCCATGTCTGTTTCACGCTCAGTCGAATAAGCTCTTTTCTAACTAACTTGCACCAATTTAAGGCTCAGACAGCGTCCACCTCTCTCTGTTTCACTATGGTGGGTTAAAGTCTCTTTCCCCTCTTTGATCTGGAGGTTTACACCAACCATCCGTTTTATCGTAGCTCAACCTGACCTCATCTCTCCCCTGTCACCCACATATTATCTGTGCTAGACATAATCTTAATTTGCATGTAACCCTGAGCCCTGACGGTGTCGCTACAGACAATGAGCAGGTACGACGTCCGTGTGTAAAATGGATCATGTCCCTTGTCCTATGATTGTCTTTAATACTGGGTAAATGTCATTACATTACATATCATTTAGCTGACACTTTTATCCAAAGCGACTTACAATAAGTGCATTCAACATATCACTATGTCAACTGATGACAAGCTATTCTGATGATTTAGAAAAACGTCTTTCAAACTTTCCAATGAGTATAGATTTTCGAGTATTGTACCAGCACTTGACTGAGGCATGTGTTTGATGGTCTGCCTGGAGCTTGAGGTGTGTCTCAATTTAGGGGCCACATCCTTGGTCATCTACCTAAAAAAATCAACAAAACAATCTTTGGGAAAAATGTTGACGTGTTGTTGACGTGTACTTAATCCGTCTTCTAATTGATCCAGATGTCATTGATGATCCCATCCTGGAGCAAGGGGCAGTGGTCCTCAGAGGGTAAGTCTCACCATAACAACTTCTTAAAAGACCATACCAGTATTTGTCATGGTTAAATTAGTTTACTACAAACTGCTACATACCCTCTAACATAGCCCATGGTTTTTCAGACTTTTCAAGTTTGTGTTTTTGTATAGCTTAATCAATCAATCAAATTGTATTTGTATAGCACATATTCACAGATCACAATTTGTCTCATAGGGCTTTACAAGGTGCGACATCCTCTGTCCTTAATCCTCAACAAGAGTTAGGAAAAACCTCAAAAACAAACCTGATTAACAGGGGGAAAAAGTACCAGAAATTGATGATGTTAATTAATTAGTTGTTAATCAAGCTTAGTTTCACAGAAAGTTAAAGCGATGTAAAAATGTAAAAGTAAAACGTTTTAATGATAAGAACAACACTAAAACTTACTTTAGTGAAAAATTAAAATATATTTATCTGGTACCATAATGGGTCTATAGCTGACCCTCAAGTTTTAGTATAGAAGGTTAAAGAGTGAGTTAACCATAAAAAAATGAAAATTCACTCATTATCTACTCACCACTATGCCAATGGAGGAGTGGGTGAAGTGTTTAGCCAACAAAACACTTTTGAGTGACACCCAGCGGGTCAAAATGCTGATGTTATCGTTTCTTAGCGTAGCGGTTCTCCGGTCTTGTTTCCAAACTGTGTTGCTGATTCCACAGCTTGAATCTGCTTGAGGCTACACGGAGATAGCTAGCTTCCCCCCCAGCTTCCATACAGTCAGCAGGGACTCACGGCACTAACTTCTATCCAGTGTTTGCTTCTAACCTGGCGGTATTATAGAAACAGTGTCATGATAGAAGTGGAATAAAAGTCGTGACGGCGGGTTTTTGCACCTTTACCACCGCAGTTAACATGGTGGCTAGCCCGCTAGCCTAGCACGCTAGCGCCGTTATGAAAGCTCGTTATAACCGTATGTGACCGTGCACACATGCCGTCAGTGCTCTACCGAGCCACCGTCAGCCGGACAACTCCGCTGGCTTAACACACACGTCACATTTATCGTAGAATCATAGTTGTGTTTGGGTTTGCTGTGACACAGGGAAGGAAGCAGGAAGTTTGAGGTCCGGAAATGTGAAATACGGAAATGACGTCATACGGAAATGATGTCGTTCGCAGACCAATCACAGCCAAGGGCTGTCCGTTGGGTCTCCGAAATAAACACGGTTAGAAAAATCAGAGGTGCATGAAAAGCTCTCCGAGGCGCTCGGAGAGGGCGTTTCTCTGTCCGTTTCTGTCCGTGTCATAAAAAACGGAGAAGTATATATCGGCCTTAAGGGGTAAACAGTATTGCAGACAAATCCAATCCAATTTAAGTAAAGAACAAAGACTTAATTCTTCAAAAGTAGATAAACAACAAGAAAAAAACATGAAATGCCTCCATACTGATCTTGCGGTTCCAACCAAGTGTCCGTACGCCCCAGCATTCATATTCCAATGGCAACAGCATCATTTACACCTTGTTTTTAGCCTACGTGTCCTCTCACTTACGCTAGTATTGCTATTTCCGGTAGCAGAAATTTAGGCTGTGTTTTTGAACTCAAACCACCCCTCCATCGGCATAGGGGTGAGTAGATAATGATTGCATTTTCATTATTGGATGAACTATCCCTTTAAAGTCTTGTTTCTCCTAATCCAGGGTCCCCACAAATTCTTAATATATTTTATAACGTCTTAAAATAGTTTTTAGATGTTTAAGGTGTAACATTTTTTATAATAATAACATTTTCCATAACACACAACACCACATGTTATATAGGTAGCATACACTCTGCTTTGTAGATAGTTGTTCGCCTTCTGTGGCTGTGATCTTCATTTTAAAGAAGAATTTATTTATCCAGCTTCTGATATGAAGGCTCGCACAAAAAATCAAAAGTACAAGTGCTTTGCCAGTACTTGAAAAAGTATATATGAGTATATGAGTAGTTTGGGATTAACCATTTATTTCTACATTTATACACCATGCAATTGAAATTTGATCTTCATCTACATCACTGGTATTGAATAATATGATGTGCTGAATCTAATAACACAAACAGTTACTGGTTAACCTTCTGTCTTTATCATTGGGATCTCATGTCTTTAGAAGGAAAACCAGTAGCCTTATGGCTCCTCTTTTTCTCCTTTAGATATATTTTTTGTCTTTTTCTTTTTTTCTTTTCATTTTTTCATCAGTGCCATGTTAGCATCAATCTCCCCACCCACTTGCGGTGAATCCCATGCTGTGTTTTTGTATCGCAGAAAGTCCAGAGGTTCTTACTCTTACATTTGCGTCAAATATACACCTCTGCGGAGGATTATCTGGAGCATGTCTGAAAGCAGTTTATAGTAATACTTTGCATTCATTGCTGGTGACCTAGTTCACACTACACACTTTTTAGGCCAATTTGATCTGTGGTCAGCAGTTGCTTTGGGTGAACTGTTGAAAGAGGCGATGCGATGGGCTTGTCGACCTGTTGCAGATTCCTACTAGATTTCAAACAGGCTTATTATGTAGAAAATTCTAATAGTGCAGGACTGAAGGTACATTTCACGGTCAGGTCAGGTGATCTCTGACTTTTGCACATTGCTTTTATGCAACTTACCTTGCGTGTCAAGACTAAAACACAACCCTGGAGTTTTCATACTAAACAGGGTGGATGTTACACACAGCTCTCACTGACCACATTTTAATAGCATTAAACGGCAGGTAAACTTAATCTTTGACGATTACAATATTGTCGCAGTGCACAAAAGAAATATCTGTAATTTTCACTAGGTCAAACTGTTTTTCTGTGTCACAGATACGTGATTGAGCGCATAAACACACAGGACCCTGGTCGACAAGTCCGCTCTGAGGATCTGGGAGGGCAGCCCAATGAACAACAGGATCCACAAATCAAAGAAGTGGTGGAACAGCTTCTCAAGATTGCAGATGATATGAACAGGAATGCTGAACTTCAACTGTAAGCTGTTGTGTGTCCGTTGTCAATTTACAGTTAAACACTTGAAATTCCCGAAAGAAAACAACAGTAGAAATATTGGGAAAGAGAGTTTGTTGTGTGAGGTGTGGAAGTAGTTGTGTGGAACGCACAGTCCTAGTTTCCACCAACCAATCAGCCCATACAACATCAGTCGATGGAATCGCATGCTGATTTGCATTTGGACTACTAAGGATGGGCCAGTTTAAACATTTCATGCTGCAGCTATTGTGTCCATACATTTTATGGTAAACTACAATATCACAATGACACAAAGTATACAAGCCCTCCTAATCTTACCATTTAAACTGAACTACAGATACCGCAAACCATGTGCCATACGACATACTATAAAATTGTTTTACCAGGACTTATGAACACTGATGCAAGACGTAGTTAATCTTACAGTGATGTGGAATCGAATGAAATAATTTCAATCATTCTATCTCCTCCTGTCAGATTGATCAACCAGGTTCAAGGTAACTGTGCTCGGGACATCTTCATGAAGGTGGCCAGGAGTATCTTTGCTGATGGAATCAACTGGGGTAGAGTTGTGGCTCTCTTCCATCTGGCCTACAGACTCATATACAAGGTAATGTACTGAAACAGAAAACTCTTCTTGGCAGGGATGAGACTGTTCTAAAGCACTAATGTCAGTTTCCATTTCGCATTAAGTTGCTTTATTAGAGTTACGGATGGATTCCCGGTGGGGTTGGATTGGGGATCTGCGTTGCATATTTTCATAAGTTGAACTATTTTCAGCCATTTATACCTTGTGCCTCAAGACCAAAAGTAAACTGCTCAAAAAATTAAGGGAACACTTAATCATCTTACGCTGGTCCAGGGTCCTCCTGGTGGAGGATAATGCTCGGCCGTATGCGCCCAGAGTGTGAAGGCAGTTCCTGGATGATGAAGGCATCGATGCCATTGACTGGGCCTCACGTTCCCCTGACCTAAATCCAATTGAGCATCTGTGGGACGTTATGTATCGGCGTATCCGACACTGCCAAGTACCGCTACATTTGTTAAGCAGTTGTATATTTCCCTCACCTCAAAGTATCATTGGGAATCAAATCCTGCAGTACCTCGACTGATGTATTTTTCAAGTAATGACATAAACTAATAGAACCATACCTTCTCAAGGGACAAGAGGAGGATGTCACAGGAGCAGGATATATAAAGTACTGGGTGTAAAAGTAATTGGGTTTAAAGGATATCTAGATACAATCTAGATATGAAGCAGATTGTAATGCAACTATGCAAGGTGTAAATGGAGTCTCTGAGACAGCCAGAACAGCTGCTACTTGAAGTCAACTCAGTGCTGGAGGCTGTGGCAGGGGCACATGAAGTGGAACATTTCATCACAGTTTACAGAGTGTTGTGACTCGAAACAGCAAACAGCAATCACCTGTGTTATTTACAATTCACATTGACCCATGATGTTAATATCGTATTCATTGTGCAAAGAAAAGTTTAAACTTGACAAATGAATTTGGTTAACTTGAGGGCTGTCCTGTCCTTTTTTTTTCTTCAAAGGCACTGACCACCAACCATTTAGAGAACATCAGAATGGTCATCAGTTGGGTTCTTGAGGTCATCAGAGAGAAGCTTTACTCCTGGCTAGTACAACAGGGAGGTTGGGTGAGTGATGCATCATCTCAGTAAAGTGCTTAATTTGTTAAAAATGTTGGTGTAAGGCTTTATGATCCACTGTATAAATTGCTTAGTAGCATGCAGGGCATTTAATACAGCTTTCTGTATTTTCTCTAGGAGGGGGTGATCCGTGGCATTTCTCGGTGGAGAACAGTAGCATTAGTAGCCTCGGTTGTACTGGTGGCAACCATTGTTTACTACAGGAAGACACGCTGAGACCATCAGACCTCAAAATCTTCCCCCCTGGGCTGCAGTCCAATCTTCTGAATGGATGCAGGGTGTTAACAAAAACACTTTCTAAACATGAATAACAACCACTCCTTAACCTCCGATTCATTCAGCAGAGGAGGTCAAGTGCTGTAACTAGAGGTGGGAAAAGCTTCACTCTTCTCAAGTTTCCAAGCACAACAAGTGCATTTACAACTAGATTTCAATGGGACATCTCCATCATCTTCACCAGCAACTACACAGTATCTTCCATGAAATTACATTTCTGCAGCTGCAGCTTTGTAGGAGGTTCTCATCTCTTTTGCATCAGTGGCTGTCAGCAGATGATGGTGTTATTAAGATTGGACATAAGAGTAAATATCATTAATCAGACCTGACTCTACCTAGAAAAAGTCTCAGGTCCATTCGTTATGGTCAGTTTTGGGTGTAATCCACCTTGAGTTTCTGCGAGTCTCTGGTTCTGAGGAAAATTTGGATTAGTACTGAAGACCTGAAAAGGCTAAATATACTGCTTCTTAATCAAGCCAATCAAAAGTCCACCAAGACTGAATTGATTGTACTGTAGGCCCTTCATATTAATGATTGCCTGAAATTTTTATGATGTATTACAGGCTTCTTTTCACTTGAGTAAGGCCTTGTCAAGCTCAGGCAGATAAACAGTACAGCCACGGCTTGGGACAACCCCTCAAAATAGAAAAGATTTGCTAAATTACTTAGATTAAAGTTCACACTAATGTTTTTTGTTAGTTTTTTTTATACAATATCCTTGATAATAATCATTGTTTCCATTTCCTTGATATAGGAACAGGGGCTAATGCAATTATTCCTTAAATTCATATTATGGCCAGGAGTTTGAAGATCTTCCATGTATTTCTTGAACTTGATGAATGATTCTTAGCACCTCATTGTTGCAGTAGACATTTTGGAATGTAACAGCATAAAAAACAACAACTGTGATGGGTTTTTACCATTTAGTTTTAACAAATCAAGGCCCCTTGTCTCATAAATGGAATAGGGCCATTATTCAATTTAATTAGTTGGGCATTGGACTTCTCATTATGAGTCAAATTTCTGGGGGAAAAAAGGCAATTTCCAACAAAGCACACTGTTATAGTTGCTATAAGAATCTAATAATAGCATCTGTAGTGACACAATTTAAAATGCATTTTGTGTTTCTGCACAGTGAGATCATCTAATTTAAGCTCAGTTGTGGGATGTCACTGAAATATGTCTCTTGATTTTCCACCTCAAGCTTTTATGTACACTGTCCTGAATCTTTATTTAAAAAAAGAAGGGAGCTTTAAACAAGTAATTTCTACTGATAAGTCATGTGCTTCATTTAACAGTCTAATTTATCTTATCTATGTCCAAAACTGTGGATGCAGGATGTGATGAGGTTGCTCTGTTTCCGACAGACATTTTCACTTTATTCCTGTTGTTGATTGTGAGTCCCTTTGTTATCTATTGTCTGTGGTCAGGTGACTGACTGTCACTGTATTGTGAATACATCTGAATTATCAAGGGTGACTACCTAAAACTGTTGAGTCATGTTTTCTGCAAAAAAACTACTCAGTCAGTAGGTATGAAGTGAAGTGTTAAGTCGCTAATCTCTGTTACCTTTGTCTTTCTATGGCCATTTCCAATTTGCATGTGAATGTTGATCACTTAACACAAATAGTTCAGTTGTGAGACGCATGCATCAGTATAACAGAGTAATCTGACTGATGAACTAGAAAGTGCTGTGAACAGGGGTTAGAGGATGTGTATCCCACCTTCATCCAGTTGCCTTACCACAGAAACAAAGAAGTCAGTGATGCCACACAATTAAAATATTAAAAAACAAGAGCCATATGATAAAGAACAAACTTCAACTTTAACCTACTGATAGAAAACAGAGAAACCACAATAACTGTTGTATATCTGTTAAAATGTCTGATGTGCAATAACACTCCTTTGTTGACTGACATCTAATAGTCCTCTCCTTCATTTGTCAAAATGAGGAGTCAATGTTCCCCCCCCCCCCCCACTTCTCTCCCACTGTGAATGTTGATACTGGCAAACAATTTGAAAATGCTCATATGGATGCAGTTTCTTCTTTTGTCACATGTGAGCAGTATTTTCAGATGTCTCATTATTGAGGCCTGAGCTGAGATGGTTAATTGTTGCTCATTGTAAAAGTTGTATTACAATATTGCAGGTCAGTACTCCTCCAGCATCACAGCCTATTTTTACACAAGGGACAGTTTCAGTGGAATAACTAATTTGTTGGTAAAGCTAATTATTGAAAGCTTTTGCATCAGACGTACTGCAGTGTGTGAGGGTTAGACTAGCTTTATATGAGAGCAGACCAAGTTGCTGTTATTTAGTACACATAAGCTTATGCCAAATATTTTTGATACCAAGTTGTGCAATCTCACAAGGGTATGACATCATTTATCTGCTATCCTATGGTGCTTTTTGATATAGCTGGTGATAATTTTGATTAAACTGGTGATAACTTTATGAGAAACCCTTTTAAATGGACTGTATTTTTGTAAATATATTTTAAATGAATTATACCACTCAGGGTATGGGATATGTGGTAAGTCATAAGAAGCTGTATGTGGAAGTCATGGAGCTGTCGATCTTGAAATAGGTGTATGTTTAAATAAAATCAGAAGTTCTTGTCATTCAATACAGGCCTGACGTGTGTTGATTTTGCCTATTGGTTCCAGTTTTCACATTTTCACACACCGAAGAATAAAATGGACTTCACTCTTCATTTGTATTGTAAGTGGCCCATGGAAATGCACTGCTCAGTTTGGTGCAATTTGGAGACATGACATCTTTAATATTATTAGAAATTGAATAAGCAGGCCGCCAACACTCTGGGTTCGGGACAGTGAGCCTTTAGTCTGTGAACCGAGTTAAAGAAGTCCTCTTCTATGTTCTTGGATAAACTACTGTAGGGGTTGATAACGAGGTCAAACCGCAGGTCCTAATCGCAGCCAGATCATTTAGATAATTTGATTATTTCTATTTCACCATATTGAACTGAGAAACAGACATTGGCAGATGCTAATCTCTGTCGTGACAACATTCATAGAATCACTTCCTGTTTGGCAATTTTCCTTCAAGGTAAAAGTACTGACTGCACTTTGCCAATCAATAGTCAATAATTGTAATGAAATAGACGTATGGCTGCAATGCAAATAAAGTTTTCTGTCCCCACCTGATAATTATTTTTTTCAATGGGCTACATTAAACATCAATTACTCACAAGATGAAATAAAAACACATTGCTGAAAACTGAAAACTGCCAAAAGAATCGGGATGGGATCGTTACAAGAACATGGTAATGTGAAGGGAATATACAACACAGAGAGCTTCCTGGTGCTGCCAATGAGTGGGTCACTTGTTAAGAAATGATAATGCCCCATATTTGTTTGCATGTGTTAGTTTCCTGTTTGCTGTGAGTTAACCAAATAGTTGACGACATAGCAGTGGAAGCAACCTAATCATAGATGTACAGAGAGCAATTCAAGACCAGTGACCAACACGTACCCCAAATTCTCTCTGACTGAGACATGTAAATGGTCTCATCCATTGTCAGCCACAATGATGGGTTGACCTCTATTTTTCCTTTGTATGGGACAGTGTATAAGTGGGTGGTGACAGCAACTCTGTCTCATATACAAGAGAAAAAAGATACATTTAACCTATCCCGCCAATGAATAGTATATTATCTTCTGTTGTATTAATAATAAAGTAGTGTAACACTGACTCAAAGACATATACCATGTCCATTGAGGGGCAACCTTTATTGCTCAAGGCAAGCTGACCAGAAGATGTGTACTCGGGCTGTGGCTGAGGGGTCGCTTTGAGTGGTGAATACTAGAAAAACGCTATATAAATTCAAAACCATTTACTCCTGTGTAGGAGGGACCCCTACTGTCTTCTGGTCTTTTTTGACCGCAACCAATTTCAAAGCCATTTCATCGTCCTTTCTTAAACTGAAATCATCCTACAACTAAGACCTTCTAACTGTTGTAAATTTCCGAACTCTTGTTGAGGGTTAACAACAGGGAGGCCTTAAATAAGTTATATCCAATACAGATTCAATAAGGTCCATCTTCTAACTACTACCAGATCTAAAAACCAGAAACAAAACAATACACTTTGAAATTAACTATTCAACATTATGTCGAATTAACTAAACTGCCTGAGTGTGTTTTTTTGGTAAGCTTTGCATTTGATTCGCTTAAAATTTGATTTAAAATGACAATTGCATACTTATGTTGACCAATTATTATATTTTACAACACAGACAGAGGAGGGACCAATATTGCAGCGCTGCGGAACAGATTATCGTCAAATGCGGCACTACCCGGACGACGGAGAAGCGCACAAGTCCAGCACAATAACATCCGGCGGATCTACAGAGTGGACGGGAGTGAAGTTACAGAGACGGTGTTGATGGTGTTGACTCATGAATCATGTGTGAGGCTGCCTTAGAGGAGGTCTCAGTCTTGTCGTCCATTTACTGCGGAGAAGGAGAGTTCCAGCTCTTGGAGCACTCTGGTACGTGAGCACAGGTTA
Source organism: Limanda limanda (assembly GCF_963576545.1). NCBI lineage: Eukaryota > Metazoa > Chordata > Actinopteri > Pleuronectiformes > Pleuronectidae > Limanda > Limanda limanda. The sequence goes on along the minus strand of NC_083638.1, from coordinate 33,125,346 downwards.
CACACCAGGCTTTGTCACACTGACTGCCTCTGCACATCCTTTTCCTGCCTGGTAGCACTTTATTTTGACAAAACAGTTACAGTTCAGCAGGGTTTCCCCCAGAAAACTTGCTAAGCCTGGTGGTAGGGCTGCTAGAAGGCACCCGCGGGGGGGGGGGGGGGGGGGGGGGGGGGGGGGGGTGTACTCTAAACATGTTGCACTTTGTTTAATATGCACACCTAACTTTTTTATTTTGATAAGGGGTTAAATAGATACTTTGATATCTTTTTGAGTTGCACTGCTGACTTAACTTATAAGCCCTCTTTTTTATTTATTTTTATCACGTTGGAGTTGCTAGTTTAAACCTACAGTTTTGCACTTTAATATTTGAGCCTTTGTTTACATTTTGTTTTGTGCTGCATTATATGGTGACATACAGTTTGTTGTTATCAAAATAAAATTAACTGAATTGAAATGGTCAATTTGATTTTTTGGGAGGAAAATTAATCGTTTAGATTAATCGATAAAATAGTCGTCAGATTAATCGATAGAAAAATAGTCGTTAGTGGCAGCCCTACTTAATATTAAAAAAAATTCAAGTTTGCTGTGAACATAGCAGTCAGGCCTCTTATTTCAGAAACAATGAACCGTAACAGTTTGGTTACCAATAAAAGATAAGCGTACTACTTCTTTGCTTTCAGCCAGCTACTCAAACAGACAAGCAACAAAATAACAAACAAACAAAATACACAGGCAAGTGTCGGCCTACTTTGAAATAAATTAAACACAGAACTTTGTAGGGCTATTTGAGTCCTCCTCATATTTGTGGAAAATGTATGAAATAAGAAGTACCCTATTTTTAAATAAATAAAACCATATAGCTGCAGCCTAATCGTGTAACGGACTAGGTATATTTTTATGTTCGGTTTTGACTTATGTTCAGTAAAACACTGTGTTGAAGGAGCGTTCTGATGTCTGAGGATCAGTGAAGGCGTCTGGGTGGGACATGTGACTGTTTGGACCAATAGGATGGTTGCTTGGGGATCGGGGCCATGTCTGTGATCGGGGCTCAATGAGGAAGTGAAGTGTTGTTGATGTGCGCGAGTGACGGATTTTTTTTTTTTTTTTTTAAATAAAAAGCCATGCGACGCTTAGCCTGGCGGGGGGGGGGGAGTAAGGCCTGGCGCCCGCCAGGCCTATACAGCACTGGGGGAAACCCTGAGTTCAGGTTGTTACATCATTTGCAACGAATATCACACTACACTGAATCTATGTAGTTGTAGTTTAGTATTGAATTTGACTTTTTTAAAGTAAGCACTGCTTTTGCTTTAATTTAATTATTTTGTACTGCTGAGCTTCTCCTTGTCCAACACATTTCATTGTACTGTTGACCCTGTAGTAACTTGCATATTATTTATACAACCTGAAATTTGAAACTTGACTCTGAATCAAAATAACACTAATAAGGGACATCAAACTCAACTGTGTGTGTTCGCTCTGTCTCACTGCTACAACTCTACCCTTTTTCCTCGTAGCTCAGGATGGACTCCTTGTCAAAATAAACAGCACCGTGTTCGGAGCGGGCAGGGACACGAGTCTGTTGTTCCATCTGCACCCGCGTTACCCCTCCTGTCCCCCCGACATCTCTGTCTCCTCCACCGTTCTCTCCAGGACCCAGTGTCACGACATTCGACAGAAGCTACTGGACCAAGCTGCAGCTTTACCAGCAGAGCCAATGGTTCACGAGCTCGTAGAGTGGTTACAGGTAAACAGCCTAACTTGCAGTCAAACCAATCTCCACTCATTTAGCGGTGCGCATTTTCTCTAAAAATTACGTTACGAGCATGTCGTTAAGAGTAATTTCAAAATAAAAGTGACCTTCCTGTAAATGGGACGTCACATTTGTACAGTCTGTGAACGCAGAAAGGAAATAAATAGTAAATATCTAATTTATGGAAATACAGAAATGAATTGAACTACACAAAGTAATGATAAGCAGTAAATACAATAAATGAAATTACGACTTCCCATGAAACTCTTAATGAGAAAATTGAGATTGTCATTTCCACTGTGTGAATGACTAATCAAACTTTAATATGAAGAAAAAGACTATCATTGAATAGCTACCTGTTTCCACAGACCAAGTCACCACCTCAGAGCCTCTCCCTGATAATAGCAGGACATTCAGATTCTAATTTTAGAATTTCAAAGTAAAACATCTAAATTCTATAGTGGGATTTGCATTTGCATAATGTTTTTACACAAGGGACATTTTTATTTTATTTTTACAATCTCTCTGTTACTGTACAAACAAAGATAGGAGGGGGATATATTAATGTTATTAATACCTATCACTAGAAATAAACCTTATCCATAATGCCTTTTCAAACAGATGATACAAAATTCTTAACATTGAATGCATACTACAAAGGTTAAATTAAATTAAACAAATAAATAATAATTAATAAGCAATTGAAGCTTAAAAGCTGAAATAGTAGGTGACAAAAAAAAATTGACATTAAGGCAAAAAAACGTGCTGTAAATAACCTTTTTTCGAGTCGAATATGAATGTCAGGGCTTGCAGTAACATGGATGAAACCACAGGAGCATTATGGTGGCATTTTACTTTTTTTTCCAGTTGTTTTTTTACATCTGAAGAGTTTCTAATTTCATTTCCTTCAACTGTTTTGGATTTGGCTGCAACGCCGTTTACACCTGAAACTCTAGAAGTTTTTTGTGGATTAGAACACTTCACCCACCCCTCCATATGCATAGTGGTGAGTTGATAATGAGTGAACTATCCCTTTCACACGCCCATATCGTAATATTTGGAGAAAATGCACACAGAGAAATTAGTTTGGGCAACTTCACCATATGTTTCAGAGTGGAGACTGGGTTGGATCCCTTACATTTTCAGACATTGACTTCAGAGAACGTGAGAACAATTGGGTCTGGACCTTCTCCTTCAATTGCCTTTCACATATTAACTACGCAACAGCAGATTTTCCACTCAAAGTGTTAAGGTGAGGGGCGGTGCTGTCTGAAAGTAGAGTCTTTGGCTGAGCTTTGAGACTTAAGCTGGCAACATGTGTTGAAAAACATTTTCACACTGAGGGAATATTGTACCAAAAAATAACATTGACTTGGAGAAAATGATAAAAAAAAGTCATCAGCATTCACAAAATAATACAATTTCAAAACAAAGCAGACCTTGTATTCATGATAAATGATGTACCCTTTATGTGCGTTGTAACAATAGCAGTGTGAGGAGGTGAAAGAGGAGCAGAGTAGAGGTGAAGAGGATGTGAAAGAGAGATGGACTGCAGTGCTGTCGTTGGACCACATCCGGTCTAGATGTCGTTACATCGGGCTCCTGGAGCGCTGGAGCCAGCAGCTACAGCTGACTGTGATTATATTACTGGGACGACATATACTGGTTATTCTGCAGGGAACCAAACCCGGCATCAAGGTAAGAATCCACATTTAATACTTCATTGCACAAAGTCTAAGATAGTATTTCTATTACCTAGTAGCTTTCTTTACAATTTAAAGATAATTTATGTACTGGAAAACACACAGTAAGCATTAGTGAGAGTAAAAGTCAAATGGATATCCTCACTGGTGGAGTAACCTTTCATATGTCTAAGAGTGATCGAATTGTGCATCATTAAAAATGTCTGGACACTGCATCGACAGCCAGTGGTTGAATGATTCAGTTATATTTGTATAGTGCCAAATCATAATATACAGTACATCATCTCCCATTCTGCTCTTATTGGCTCTTGGAAACAGCCTGTATTTTGGAAGTGATGTATTTGGAAAAATACGATTTTATGAGCTCTTTGATATATGAAGGGACTTGATTGTTAAGGGTTTTGTATGTGTAGAGCAGGATCTTGAATTCTATTCTGAATTTTACAGGGAGCCAACGCAGAGAAGCTAAGACAGAAGCTAAAAGAGAGTAATATGATTTCTCCTTCTAGTTCCTGTCAGCACTCGTGAATAATGACAATTAGCTGTATATGTAGTAACTGACCAGATTTGTCAGGGGCCAAGAAAATGTAAAGGAGTCCAGCATCGTCTTTGTTTTCGTTCACACTGGCTCTTCATTAATTGTTGCGGCTTCCAATTGACATAATTGTGTCTTTGAACAAAACGTTTCTCTTTTTCTCACACATTACTCCATCTATCAATCAAATGTTATGTGTATAGTCCATATTCACAGATCACAACTTCTCATAGGGCTTAACAATGTACGACATCCTCTGCCCTTAACCCTCAACAAGAGTAAGGAAAAACTACAAAAGAAAAGCTTTTCACAGAGAAAAAAACGAATGAAGAAACCTAAGAGAGGGATCCCTCTCCCAGGACTGACAGAAGTGCAATAGATCCCACATGTTACAGAGCAGTTAATGATGTATGTGACCACAGCATTAGTGATTAGGCTCATTTGGGCATATGATTTTACTTTTAATACAACTACTTAAAGTATAATGTAAAGCAAGTACTTACTTTTACTCAATAGAAAAGTTAATTTGGCACTTTACTCTGGTACATTTGTCTATTTTTACTTGAGAACTTCCTGCAACACTCAACCTTACCTTGTAAAGTGATTTGAGATAATGTGTGTTGTTATTTGTAACTATAGACTTTAGTTCCTACTTGACTGAATATGCCAAAATTAATATCTAACTACTGTTAAATTGAATGTTAGATATTTTAGATGTTTTTGTGATCAGAGGGACTCCCTCTCCTCTGTTCACTGATTGTTATGGCCAATCATTTGTCTCCCTAGGAGTTTTATCACCTGTTGAAGACAGTAAAGGTGGATGTGGATTCTTCAGGCAAAAAATGCAAGGAGAGGATGATGAAGGTTCTCATCGAAACCCCTTTGTCTTGCTCCTATGAACATGGGTATGGTTAACATGACACTGATGTAGCAGAGAGATGGAATAAGGGCAGACATTATAATCCGTGTTGGATCATCACATAGGGATATTAATACAGCACTTAAGATCTCTGTCTCTCCATGTGTTTCTTCCAGCCTCCAGAGATTTGAGGTGAAAGACTACAATATGTTACCAGAGCTGAGTGCAGCCTTTCAGGAACTCCACATGACAGAGCTTTACGACCAGATACTGCCTTCGTTGGGTGACTTGGCAGCACACAGGGAACCCAGTGACAAATCCAGAATCGACAAGCAAAGCTTGCCTGAAGGATCAGGCAAAAACAGGAAGGCCTCACCTTTTTCCCAATATGCAATTATTGCACAACACTAGCTGTGCTGTATCATCACAGCTGACACAAAGGTACTTGATGTGAAAAACAGGGAAGGTTTCACTATTGCTGAAGTGCACAAAATGGACGTCAAGTTAATTGTCTGTGCCAAACATCTATCATGGGTAAATAATTAGACGAATGTTACTAATGCCATGACAAATCGAGAGCAGACAATATGAGTTGTTAGAGCTCAGGTGTTGGTAACAAAATCAGCGATGGCTCTGTTCTACGAAGTTGTGTCAGTAAACTATGATGGTGGCAGTGATCGAGCATGAACATCACCAGGACTCCAAAAACTGGAGTAACTAAAGCCAACATTCATTCTGCTATCAACAACTTACCACAACAATGTCAAAATGGTTCCGATGATCTGAATATATTCTATTTAAAATAGAAAGTAGAACACTTTGTCTGCAGAATTACCTTCTGCTGCATGCAACCGTGTCTTCTAGTGAAACAGAAAGCTCAGACATGAATTAACATGGACACATGTTGTCAGAATTCATAGTGAAGTGGATTATATGTGCTTTATGTAAAAAGCACTGGGGGAGAATAGAGAAAGTTAAACACTATATACCAAAGACAAATTGTCTTTGGGAATTGGAGTTAAATATAGAAATCTAAGAAGATTATTGGTATAGAACGTGTATTTCCGTTACTCTTCCCACAGCTGCGCACAAGCTATGGACACAGGCTTATCATATGCAGTGTTGGGGAGTAACGGAATACATGTAACGGCGTTACGTATTTAGAATACAAATTATGAGTAACTGTATTCCGTTACAGTTACAAAATAAATAGATGGTATTCAGAATACAGTTACATTGTTGAAATCAGTGGATTACATGACGGTACTTCTCGAGTTTATTCACTCTCTCGTAAATCCACCGGCGGCAAAGCCCCCAGGAAGCAGCTGGAGAGCAGGGCTGCCGTAAGAGAGCCCGGGCCCCCGGCGGCGTGAAGAAGCCTCACCGCTACAGGCCCGGGACCGAGGCTCTGAGAGAGTTCCGTCGCTACCAGAAATCTACGGAGCTGCTGATCCGCAAGCTGCCCGACCTGCGCTTCCAGAGCTCCGCTGTCATGGCTCTGCAAGAGACCAGCGAGGCACGCCGGGTTCACACCGGACGCTGAAGCGCCGGACGCTGAATAATATCACCCGTTGACCCAGTAGTATAAAAGCATAAAGTCACTTGTTGCTCCAACATTAACTGCAACAGCGTCCCAATTTAATGTCATCTATCTTCAAGAACTTCTCCGCTGTTTGCTCCGTTCAATGTCGGGTGTCGAGGGTAAATTACGTATTCTCCGCCCCCCCCCCTCTCTTTTTATCTTTATGACTGCTTGTGTGTCTGTAGTGGATGGGCAGAAGGGGGCATTTAATAATGTGATCGGTAAAATTGGTAAAATTAAAACTCCAGGACAACAGAAGGTGAATACAAACTATTGGATGCATGCTTTTTCATTCATTTATATCATATATATGCCATATATAAAATGTCATCAATATCGTTTAAAATAATTTTTCAGTGTGTTTCCTGGAGCGATACGCTCGCGTCAAGCGCAAAAAAAATAGACTCGACGCCGAAACGATCGCTGCACTGCAAGGCAGCCTTGGCTCAGGGGGGGGTCCTTCAGCGTCCGGTGGGGCCGGCACAGAGGTGGGAGTGGATGGGAGCCGGACATCCAGCTGCCCCGCCGCATCGGCGGAGAGAGAGTTTAAACTGCTGCTGCTCCACTGACTATAACAACGCCGCAATCATGCACTTAAAAAATGCAATACAAACCGGAAGTATTCCAAGTATTCAGAATACGTTACTCAGATTAGTTAATGTAATGGAATACGTTACAGATTACATTTTTGGGCATGTATTCTGTATTCTGTAACGGAATACGTTTTGAAAGTATCCTTCCCAACACTGATCATATGTGACGATCACATAGGCTACGAAATTATTTATTATACATGATGAAAGGAAATATGACAGAGAGAGACAAATTTCAGAATTAATTATTTATTTAAAAATAACATTTGGTGCAGACAAGGCAAGCCGTTGATGGGGGGGCTGTCAGATCCCCCATACTTTAACTTCCATGTAACTTATTCAGTTTAAAGCCATTCACAACACTTACGTTGTTATCTATATTCTAACACTTAGTAAGCATAAAGAGGTGTTGGCTCCTCATCCATTTAACAGACAGGTATGGCAGCAGAACTGACGATAAAGCTTCCTCTCACAGAGACGGTTGGACTTGACCATGTCACAGAAAACCTCATCAGCTAGCAGAGCAGAGGAGAGGCAGGTAGTCAGCTTAACATACAATGGCTAAACACAAGAACGTTACTGTCTGCTCCCTGTCAAAGTTCCAGACTGGATATACCGCCAGTATCTTGGGGATTTTGCATGCTCGGTATTAATAAGCATTTCCACTTTTCCTGGACTGTGTATTCATCCCCATACTAAAATGATGTATGCCCCTTCACTGTATCGCTGTTGAGACCACTAGGTGCTACAAACCTGTAAAAAACATATGCAGTCTATGGTACTACTATATATTCTCTACTTAGCTGCTGTTGACACCAGGGACCTGTGCTATGAAGCAAGCTCACCATTCCCAGGATATCTTTTCATCATCCAGCATCACCTAACTTAACACCGGCCATCATGATAACCTGCACTACTAAGTTAACTGTCTCAGTTAAGCCTGGGTTATCTTATCCAGCTACAACACACGTGTTCATGTGACAGAGGTGGAGTCTTTGATTTTGAGTAACATTGTAAGATCCATGAATAAAGTTCTTACTATGATATAAGAAGAAACACTGATATCTGCCAGGTTCGGGTTAGTATTAGCGACATTCAAAGTGAAATGTAAAGAATAATCACATAATTTTCAAATGTATAGGTACTAAATATTGAGTCACCTTTTCATTATGTTAAACAACTGTTTCTTAATCAATGTTGTAAAAAATTCAACTTTGTTTATGTGTTCAGTGACACAGGGCATCTATTGCACTTCTGTCTGTCCTTTTCCCCCGTTAATAAGAGTATTTCTTGGGGTAGTATTTCCTTATTCTGGTTGAGGGTTAAGGACAGAGGATGTTGCACCTTGTTTAAGCCCTATGAGACAAATTGTAATTTGTTAATATGGGCTATACCAGAGGTGTCAAACATGCAGCCCGCCAGGGGGTCCAGCTCGGCCCGCCGGATGCAAGGCATGATCTAAAGAAAAAAGAAGAAAAATTTAATTCGAAAGAAAAAAAGAAAAAAAAGTCAAACCACCATCTCACTCTTTGCCAGTGATTCTCAAACTGAAGGGGCGCAGAGGCATAACAGGTGGGGCCCGCGACCGGGAGGGGGAAATGTGAGGCGGAACTAATGTTTTGACTTCGGCATCTCTTTAACAGTCAAACAGTAAATAAATCATCGTATCAGGCCAGCATGAATAACCAGGAGCGGGAAATGTGTGTGTGTGTGTGTGTCCAGACAGAGGAGAGACTAGTGTATATTTTAGGTCTGAAAACTCTGGCAGCTGACAGTATGAGACCCAAAAAATTAAGAAGATACTTAGAAACAATACGCCCCAGTCACATGCATGTGTTCTTTTTGGTTGAGGTTTATCATCGTTGTAACAAAGTGATTATAATTTAATAATTTTTTCTCTATTTTTGAAAAAGTAAAGACTGATGGAGGAATGTAGTGGTAAATGTCACCAAACGTACTTCAATTAAGTTGAATTTAAGCAAAATTGAAACAGATTAACAGAAATAAATGTTGCATTTTTTAAAATTAAATTAAAAGGTGATCTTTGCAACTTTGTTATTCAGGAAGTTTGTATCAAACAAGTAGCCCTTCGTACTACTCAGTACCTTCGAAGAAGCTCTCATTTTCAAAAAGGTTGGTGACCCCTGCCATAGATCATTGGTTCCCAAACTGGAGTACGGGGTAAACAAAGTGGTTCAGGGGGTACGTGGTGGTGTGCATGAAGCCCCGGGGGGCTGGAATCCCACCTCAGCCAGCGTGCACCAGCCCTCACCTTTCACTTTCAATGCGTGCGTCAGACTCCTAAGTTCGTGTTCCAAGACGGGTCGGACCCCTCTGTTATGTTGGTTTCATGTTGGTATCCGCTGCCCCCAGGCCCCCCCACCCTGAGCGACGCGACATCGTCCAGGGCGGAGGGGCGTGGCGGTGAAAAAAAACAGGGGGTACGAAGCTATTATGCTATGATTTTACTGGTCTGGCCCACTTTAGATCAAAATGGGGAGTATGTGGCCCCATAACTAAAATGAGTTTGACAACCCGGGGCTATACAAATAAAAATTTGACTGATTGACATAACTAAAAATGAAAAGAAACAATAAATATGAATTTCGATCTTTAAAGTATATTGCTAAAGATAATTCAGTCAGGACCAGTTTGGCTCTTGTACACACACAAGCTCAATCAGTCTATCAAATTGTATTTGTATAGATCTCACAAATAGCTATATGTCTCATAGGGCTTAACAAAGTGCGAAATCCTCTGTCCTTAACCTTTAAACCTTTAAAAGAGTAAGGGAAAACTAGAAGGAGGAGCTGCCGTTGACACTTCCAGTATATTTTAAACTGCAACCCATAAACTGAAGAGATCAAGTGGCAGCTTAATTTACAGCAGGAACACATTCTGTGCTGCAAGGGATGGAACACTATGTCATTAATAAACTTGTTAAATGAAGCTGATGTGGGTGATAATGTCAAACTCACCATTTCTACATGATGCATTTACAATACAAGTCCTGCTGACCAGACTGTAACCCTCTTTGCATTTTGTGCAGGTTTTTCCTGGGCCACTGCAGCTCAGACAGTTTTCCTCACACCTGGAGACAGAGTGAAATAAAACCCATAATAACAAATTATAAACAAATATATTTGTTCTGTTTTCCTTTTATAAACACATGTTGTTTTGAGGGAAAAACCGTTACATTACAAATGCACCTCACACCAAAACGTTTCAGTGTATTATTCAAATGTAACAATATAAAGAGCAGACATACCATTACACCCTGACTGACTGATATGAGTTTTGAGCTGGTTACGAGATTATAGGAAGACATTTTAAAAGGATCCAGGGATGAATCAATGATGTTTGTGAGCTCACCTCTGACAAATCTTGTGGGGGACTCCTGCTGCCTCTGCAGAGTAGTAGCCAGGAGAACAGGTCTCCACACATCTCCACTCCTGCTGCAGGTAGCCGTTAGTACACTGGATACACTCCTTCTTACCTCGTCCTGGGAAATATAGATACTACATGAAATCTACAAGTATAACATCTAGTTAAGTTTCTTGTATTTTTGCACTTCCTGTTTTATTGTGTACATCACTAATCCTTTCAAGTCCAGATTGTTTTAAACTCACCTGGTTCCTGCACAAGTAAACCCTTTCTGTAGTCTTCTCAGTCTGATTATTCCCTGCCACAGCATTGTTGCTACCTCCATGTACACGCTTTCTCATGTTTTTTCCCTGTGAGGGTTTCCTGGTTAGGGATTTTTGTCCTCTCCTTGCCTGTTTTGGATTGTGCTTGTTTGGTATTCTGTGCACAGCCTTCTATACCGTTGAGTTTTTTAACCTAAAGCAAGTCACTGTATGACCCTTTTTCAGGAGCACACAGTGCTTCGGAAAGAGGTGAGAATGTATCCAGATCTATACCTGCATCTTTTTCAATGTATCTGCTTGATCACAGACGGCTGCTATGATTTTTTTTTTTAAGGTACTGTAGAAAGTGCACTGACCTGTACAGGTCTGACAAGAGGAATGGCAGGGGCTGCACGTCATCTCTTCAAGATAGAAAAAGGTTCCATTGGTGCATTCAGGAATACAGATCATACCTGCCAGACTGGAAACCCCCAAAAAACATAGACATTACAACACTTTTATTAAACGAAAGCTAAAATATGACTAATAGTCTGAGTCCTCACATACCTGTAACCTTCACTGCAGGCACTGCATCTATCTGCATAGCTCAGGCATTTCATACAGGTGATATTACACTTCAGACAATGTCTCTGATCTGGTATGGACAGCATCACAAGCATCAGTATAGATGTGCACTATGCCAAGCCGTTGAGCATTTATTCCATATCCTTGATATTACATGTCAGTCCCCTTCAATATTTAGGTCTCTGTCAGCACTAGCTGGACATTTGGTCGCATCTTACTGTACTTGTTCAGCATCTTACTGTACTAGTTCAGCATCTTACTGTACTAGTTGAACAAAAAATCTTTTGCACCTTTGTTCAACTAGTTACAACAGAAACGTTATTAGTAACACTGTGCGCTGCACTGGTAGCATCAAAGTCCCTACTAGTTTGCTTTTTGCTGCACTAGTGGCCCTCTGGACCAAACTAGTAAAGCTGAAAGTCTTACTAGTTAACTAGTTAGCTGCCAAAGCTCTGACATGTTAACTAGTCTAACATGGATTCAGCTCACTAGTAAACTAGTGAACTAGTGGGAGCCAAAATGCACACTAGTTTACCAGTTAATGCCTGTTTTTACCTTACTAGTAAACTAGTGATGCTCAAAATGTTTACTAGTTAACTAGTGGAGTCCAAATAGCAACAAGTAACAATAGTAACATTTTGAGCCTTATTAGATTACTAGTAAGGCCAAAATAGGCTTAAACTAGTTAACTAGCGGTTTAACTAGTGCAGACAATTTTAGGGCACTAGTTAACTAGTACGACTTTCAGCTTTACTAGTTTGGTCCAGAGGGCCACTAGTGCGTCAAAAGGCCAACTAGTAGGGACTTTGGTGCTACTAGCGCTGTGCACACTCTTAGAAAGTTTTCTTTTGGAACTTATTCGACAAAAGTGGTACTAGTTGCTGAAAGAGAGTGGCTAGTTAGAGATTTTGTTCAACTACTACGATAAGATGATATTACGATATTATTATCATTATTAATATTATGGTGCGCAAGTGTTCCTGGTCTCCTGAGAGAGGGAGAGAGTGTTCTCCATGCTCTCCCTCTCTCCTCCCCTCCCGCTATCTCTCTCTCTCTTCTCTCTCCTCTTTTCCACCCATCTCTTATCTTCTCCCTGCTCACCCCAACCGTTCTAGGCAGATTGCCGCCTACATTTAGTCTGGTTCTGTTAGAGGTTTCTTCCAGTTGTTGAGAGAGTTTTCTCTCATTACAGTCGCCAGAGTGCTGCTTACATTTTAACTGCCTTGAAATAAATATATATTATGATTTGGCACCATACAATGAATTGAATTGCATTGAACTTACTCTCATCAGCAAAGTAGCCTGTGGGGCAGGAATCAATGCAGCTAGAGTTGAGTGGGTTGAGATAGAGACCTCTTTGACAGGAAAGACAGTGTCCAACAGATTTGCCAACACATCTCTCACAACCTTTATAGCATTGTCTACAGCGATGCGCCCCTATGTCCTCATAGTGTCCCAATGGACAGTGGCTCACACAGGTTCTAAAAATGTATGCAGGAAGGGATAAAAAGAGTCATCTTACAGCAAAACATGGTTTCCATTGGTACTCTTTTGGCTTGGCAAAATACCTAAATGATTCTTAACTGACCCCAGTAGGTTTTTAGAGGTCTTTTTGGAAAGACACCAAAAAAGCAAATGAAGACAGTGGGATTGGGGTTCAAAAATTGAGAAAAAATGCGGATTGTTGATAATTTTCTATGGGTTTTTCACAACACATTTCACACAGTCAACTGATCAATTGAATAAAATTAAATATGTTTATACATGCAGTTATTTAAGCCTGCTTAATTATATTGACTTGTCTTCTGCTTCTGTTTATTTCTTTCAGCTCTTACCTGCCACTTTTCAAGCTGCCTGAGCTGAAGTGGACACAGTTACGGCAGTGATCAACATCTGGTCCATCACAGCCCTGGTCTCCACACTCATGGTGACATGGTCCTCAATAAAAAACACATTGATTTTAATCTGCATCTTCATCATCATACCTATAACCTCCTACATTTGTTGCTCTATCATATGGGTTGGACAATGTTGTGGTAACTTAGTGTCCATCTGTTACATGGAAATTAAGATATTTTTTTCTTATCTCATAGTCACCTCCAAAGCTATTGGCTATTAAGCAACTTAAACATGTCACCTGACTGATAAGCCTCAAAAAGAAAGAAACTAGTGGTAAATTAAGCAAAAGACATCAAACTAGTTGACCAAAGATAACAGCAGCAGACAACACATTGTGAAAATAGAGGAAGAAAAACCCAAACACAACAGCCAAAGCACTAACTCTTACTGGACAAGCTGAAGGTGTCATAATCCACCATTCAACAAAGGCTGGGTGAGCAGAAATATAGAGACCAAAATACTAGAGGAAGACCATTAATCAGGACTCAGAATGAGAGGACCAGACTGGAATTTGCCATAAAACTCAAAGATGAGCTGCAAAAGTCCAGGAACAAAGTTTTAAGGACAAAAAAGAAATACATTAACTTCTACGTAAGTAATGAGAAGGCCAGATTGTGACAAAAGAGGGATTGGTTTATGATCCAGGGTTAGGGTGCATTTCTTTCACCTCTTTCTCCCCTATTTGCTAGTTTACAGAGAAATAACACAAACTACTCATGGGGAACTTTACAACCAGAACAACCATTGTCAACAGAACAAAGGACTTCAATTTCTGAGAAATTGTACTACGTTTCACTTTGACACAAAACATCATACATGAAGAATGCAGCATTTTTAAGTGGGTAACAGGCTTGATACCATTATTGCAAATAATGGCTATGCAAATATTGAAAGTTATTTATTTTTTGTTAGTCTGATACGAATAGTGAAATTTCCATCTAGATATAAATATCAGAAATGAAAGCTTAAATTCTAAACCTGTTGTTCCAATAGTTCTGGAGGGTTCAGAGTTTTTGACTTTACAAAAATTAACTTCTGTCAAGCAAACTTTAACTTTATTTGTAATTGCAATGTATTTCAGTGATGTGAAGGATAGGAAATATTCTTACCATTGTACTCCTCCTCCTCCTGGAACTCTTGCTCTTCCAGGACCTCAGCTGGTGCTGTGATCTCTAATGTTCTTGAACGGGAGGGCTGAGTTTTGTAGGGCTGGTAAGGGTTCTGAGATGTTCCATAGAGGACCAGTGTCCATTCCTTTAGGTTGCCTGTACCAAGTGAGATTAAGGTTGTGTAGGTTATCTTCAAATAGCCTATGAATGTTTGTCTGAGTATTAGAGTGGACACAGTGTGGCAGGGTTCCCATGTCTCCTTAAATTGTCTTAAATTGACCATGAACTTGATGCAAAATATTACATTGCAGGCTGTGCATAATTTGTATATAATGTGTGTATGTGTAAAGTTAATTTATTTTTAAAACATTTCTTCTAATTTCCTCAGTATTCATCACTCTGTCAGGAAGTGTTACAATATTAACCCAACTCAATATGGTAATTTGATATGTTATTAAGCCTAGTGATAGGTTTAAATAAATTATTTTCTCTATCAAAGAAATTCTTCGAAAATTTCGTGGATCTTCAATTACATTTATTAAGGTCTTAAAAACATTAAAGTTGACTTGAAAAACGGAGCAAGAAGCCTGTGTGGACATTTTCCCGCCAGGTGAACACTAGTGTTAACTATTACACTGGTCATTTTAGAGGGAAAAGCTCTGACTTGTCAGTGTGTGCAGACTCACACGTGTGGTAAAGGTGCTTGAAATATTTCTCATTTATTAATTATGCTGTGGGAGCAGCGACGTAACACCTTACCTCTCCCACCCTACAACAGTTACATGGACGACAACCCTAGAGTGGGCATGAATTGTTGGACCTTACCTTTCACCTCAGGGTTGCGTGGTTTTGAAGGTGTGTCAGTAATGTCCAGTGTCCATGTTCCTTCTGCCCTCTCGCCCCAAAAATGAACCGTCATGAACTCCCAGTTGCTGAAGCCCTCGTTGGAACTGTCAAACAGTCTGTATACATAGCAAGAAAATGAGCAGCTGTAGAGGTAATTGTGTCAAACTCAATCACTGATAGTGCCAGATGTTTGACATATTTTCTTGGCTGCCAGTTCATTAATGTTTGGGGTTAAGTTCTGTGCTGTGGAAACCCTTAAGATGGAGTCAAGGTGTGCATCAGGGAGACGACCCCTGTCTAAGGTTTCATCTTCATCACAGAGAAAAGCTGCTCACACAGGTATGCAGTGTTGTGCAGGGTCACACTTAAAATGGACTAGTTCACGTTCATAGTTATTTTTTTTACATTTTGAACTAAGTTCACGGTTCACAAAAATGACCTAGTTCACGTTCATTAGTTCTGTTTTTTATTGGGATGATTTAGGTGACAAACGTACGATCATCATATGAAAACTCGTGTATCGTTCACCTCATCGTTCACGATACACGGCAGTCAAGATAGACATATGATATTTTCTCTTATTAAACTCAGATAAAACAGAGGTTCTAATACTTGGCCCTAAACACCTTATAAATACATTATCTAATTATATAGCTGCGCTAAATGACATTGCCCCCAGTTCCAGTGAAACCAATTTGTTCTTTGATTTTAACTTTTTTTTAAATTCTAGGACTGCCTTCTTTCAAGTTTAAGTACATAACAATTAAAAAATCTGATATGGCCTGTCTCAAAAATATGCAGGGAACCAGTCCACGCCTTCATTACATCCAAACTTGATTATTGTAATTCCTTATTATCAGGCTCAGCAGTAAGTCGTTAAAGACTCTGCAGCTTGTCCAAAATGCTGCAGCACGTGTCCTGACAAGAACTAAGAAAAGAGACCACATATCTCCAGTATTAGCTTCACTACACTGGCTTCCAGTTAAATCTAGAATAGAATTTAAAGTTCTCCTCCTCACCTTCAAGGCCCTTAATAATATGACACCATCATTGCTTAAAGAGCTGTTAGTACCTTATCAACCCACTAGAGCACTGCGCTCCCAGAATTCAGGTTTACATGTTTTGTTGAGGGTTAAGGACAAAGGATGTTGCACCTTGTTTAAGACCTTTGAGACAAATTTTGATTTGTGAATATGGTCTATACAAATCAAATTTCAAGCTTTCAGGTGCACCAGAAATGGTGACACCCAACTTGACCCAACATGCACTGAATTCTGGAGACATTCAACTGAGAGCCTCTGGACTGGAATGTCAGAATAAGCCAATGTAAGAACACGTCAGACAATCCTCCACAGGATTCACCACGACCGATCGGGCATGTTAAGGATTTTTCCAACACGTGACAAATAGAAAAACTAAAAGAATACAAATATTTCCAAATTTAAAAGAGGAGCTTTACACCTAGAAGTCAAGAGAGCTTTTGGTGAAAAGGGACAACACCGGTGTCAATGTGCTGTCAACAAAAACATGTGATCTCTACAGCCACACCAAGTCGACAGCCGACATCCCCCTCACATGAATGCTCCAGAGATTTCTGTGTTCTTGTGAATGTGTTGGAAAGGAGGCTCTTCTGTTGCTTTGCTCATGTTTGAAAGGCAAAGTCCAGAGAAAAAACTGACCCAATTCTGTGGACATCCTCCGAAGTTCATGTCTGAAGTGGTGGCCTGAAGTTCTCTTTGTTTCAGTTGTTGCTGCAATGCATTTGAGTCCTAAGTTGTGTCTCTCTGTATACCTAACTTGGGAGAGATTTATTTTACAACTAGTGAGGATGTGTTTGAGGGGACCTGGAGTTGAGCAGTATGGGCAGGATGAATCTTCGTTTAGCCCCTGCTGTAGGTTTTTGGGTGAAGGGAAGGACGTCATAGGTTGCTCTGAGCAGAAAGCTGATACTTGAAGGGGTCTTTAAATAATGTGCAATAATGAAAACTGTGTAGACCTCTGTAAATTAAACCAAAACAATAGCATCTGCATGGATGGATACCAATAGAATATTTGTTAGTAATGAGCCTTAAACAGTCTTTAATATTGATGCATCTCTCCATTTACGTTTGTTGGGGTGCTCAGTGGAGCTCTCACCTCTTGGCCAGTAGCTGTGATCTTGTACCAGATGGAGAGATGAGGTTAATCTCCAGGTCTCCTCGTCGTGGGTGGGCGATCAGAACCCTGACCACGACATGCTCCAGGTAATCCACCAGCTGCTCAGGTTCTACTGAACAACCCGTGGTAATGCTGCTGTTGAGATTTTGACCAGCATGGATGTACCTGGAGAAGCCAAAAGCATAGGCATTATATTATTAAACAATAACTGTTAGAATACATTGCACAGATGCAATAAAGTACATGGCTGCACCATTTACAGTATATTTATTTAAATCATTTTTTAGTTTATATATAAAGTCCGCTTTTGAAGAAACAAGGAACAAAATATATAGGTTAAGTCTAGGCCAATCTATCATCCCATAAGTAAATGTATTGTGATGTTATTTTCCACTTCTCAGTTGTGTGTATGTTGCCTTGGATAACTGATCTTTAACATCTTGCATATATATCAATTGATTATCTATCAAGGACCAGAACCGTAACTTCTTTATTGTATTGTAATGTCCATGCATGTTACTGACATAAATACATTTTTGCATTTGTTTCCAGGGTTGCTCAAATATAAAAAATCAGAAAATCAGTTTGTGCCTTCATTGTGCTACTTTCCTTATTTAATGTATTTCCTCCTTCCAGGGTCAAGTTGAGAGGATGTCACACCTTGCTTTACTATGAGACTAATTGTGATTTGTGAATATGAGCTATACAAATACAATTGGATTGATTGATTGATGCAAATAGAGTCTCATTTGTTAGTTTCTATTTATTTGATACCAAAATAAATATATATAACAGTTAAATAGGCATCTCCAGGGGATTCCTGGATAGTAAGTTCAATTTCTGACTGCTCTACAGGTCTACCGAACTCACCAGCCTACCCAAATGTTAATATTCTCAATGGTCTGTTTTCTCTCTTATATAATACAGATATAATGGAATTATTATCATCCATGCTGCTGTGGTCTAGTAGTGTTGTTCAAACAATTAATCATTCATATGCTAGGTGTACAATGTAGACCACGCACTACGTTTACCTCACCTGGTGGCTCGCACAAGTCTTTGACTGCAGGTGTGCTGAGGAGGTACAGTCCTCCACTTTGAAGCCTCCATAACCATGGCTTCTGCATCCACCAGGCCAAAGCCATACAAGTGGCTGACTGTGGGAAAACACCCCAAACCGTATTGGTTTAAAAAGCAAAGAGTAAAATGTAGATAGATTAATAATGGCTATTTAATTCATTATATTCACATGGTAGTCATTTTCTTCTGACATCATGATCAGTGTGGGAATCTTAAATGCTGTCACCAAAAGAATGTGATACTTATGTGATAACTTCACAGCAGTGCCATTTCACATAAGCATTTTACTTGATTTTTACCAGTATAATATAGTATAAAAGTAATGTGATTTATGAGTTCTGTGTTATTAGAATGGCCTGCATTACACTGATTTAGTTTAACGAAATATTAAATTCTTAAGGTACTTCAAGTATAAATAAGTCCTATGTAAGTACTATGTTTGAATTATAAGTAAAATGCAGTATGCCTCTGTGTCCAGCAGCATTGGTCTTCCAATCATCAGCTTTCAGGTGCACAGGTCTAGATGTCTTTACCAGAAGATGTTGAATATCCCTCCACGTCAGCAAAAGACTGCCGAAGAAAAGACACAACTCAGAAGCCTGACAGAGTGATGTATGGCTCTTATCTTTGTTAAGGCTGCTGTACACTAGAGGATAATCGGGACGATTTATGACCCGATTTGCCCCTTCTGACTATCGGGTGACAGGGTGTTCCTGACGGGAGGTTAGTTGATGTCGATTATGTGCCCAAATAATCCTGAAGTGTGAGCAGTTAACAAAAAAATCATGATGCTACCAATTGAGTCGGAGCCTCCCCGATTTCAAACCCTAACCCCATGTTTTTATATTTACAATAGACAATGAGAGCGAGCTGACAAGCATTACCAACAGGGTGGTGCATACTTTTACAGATGCAGCTAAAAACAAAAATACATTCCCAACTCAACTTCAAACTGCAAAATGTATAAGCCAATCCTGCCTTCTCAGCCATGACAATATGCAAAGGTTTTTTTCCCCTTTTTTTATGTTTTCACTGCAAAACAGAAACACGATGTTGATCATTTTCCATGTTTGTTTTAATTCTGAATTCATGTTTAATCAGGGTAAATTTTCCACATTACTGTTCCGAAGGTGGCAGTAAAGCACCTCAAGGTCATTTACCAACCGCCCTAAAAAAAACTGAATAAGGGGAAGAAGACTGTGAGTTTCCGTGAGAGAAGTCTCTGGAATCTCCACTGTGAAATCTTTCCTTACAAAGGGCAAGTGTGTCGTCTAACATTCTGGCCAAATCATCTAGTGTGTGCCATCTAAAGAATATAAGATTACATATTGGTTTAAATCTGTCATTATGTCTGTTTCCCACTGTCTGTCTCTGTTCGCTTATGTCTGTGTATGCCTGTGCACATTGTGGGGGAAATTCCCTCCTCACAACCATTATCTGCATGCACACTTATCATTCATCAACTCAATCAGCTGAGTATTATTTTAAATACCAGTTCTGCATCTACACTTTGCCAGCTTGTCACTTCTACCAGTTTGGTGTTAAGCACTCAGGACTTTGTTCTTCAGGATAATTCCCTGCAAACCATTCAGTCTGTTCAACTCTTAAGGAGCCACTTATTACTCAGTTGCCATTCCAAAAGCAGGTCATCTTTCCCAACCTCCCTATTTGATCATCATCATTTCTATTCTGTGATCTACTCTGTTCTATTCTGTGAGTGGCTGTGGCTCAGGGGCTAGAGTGGTCATCCTCTAACAAGCTGGTTGGCAGTTGGATCCCAATCATCCCCATTCTGAATGCTGAAGTGTAGTTTGGACAAGATACTGAACCCCAAATTGTCACTTCTCATAAAAAAGGTTCATAGATAGATAATCCACACTGGCAATTGCTCTTTTCAACAACTCATACTATATAAAATAATAGATCACTTTCCGGTGAATTTAACGGGGTCTAACTTAACAGATAAGTGATGACAAACAATCCAGATTCATTATTTTCACTGGCAAGTAGGTGCTCATCTATTATGGTTTAGTACTTATTTTAGGAACACATCCTTTACATCCATCAAATGCAGCAAGGACTCCTTGGGAACAAGTTATTCAGTGAAGCAAAGAGGTCAGAATTCCTCCCTGCGATACATAATTGAGATCAGGCATATAAACTGACCCAGGTGAGGCCAATGCAAGAGTAGCTGAAACAAGTCTCTTTAAAACAGCCACTTCATCAGTGACTGAAACCCTATTGCATCTCCTCTTACTTAGCACACTCCCTATTCCACAACCCTAGAGGCTCAGACTTCATTCACTGGATTAGGAGAAGTTCTACAACAGCGCCTGTCCATGTCCTGCCGAACCCCAACTGTCAGTTCAATGTGACCTAGGTCAGGAACTGCACCTGAATCTTTCCATGGAGCAGTGGAGACAGTGGCTTGACAGGGCAGACCACCCATTCGTTTTGTGGACCAATCATCGACTTACATTTAAACAGCCTAAGAGTATAAATCACAAACAGGCTTGCTGACTAATGTCGCCCCTCCAGTCCCAATCCTCCAGTGTGGGGGAAGCTTTTAACTTGGATTGATTCAGGCCACACCCTGATGCTCCAACACCAGGGCATATCTGCCTGTAAATCCAGTTACATGGAGGGGCTTTGGGGGGGGGGTGTAGCAAGATGGTCCAAAAGTTGCAGTTATTCAACTTCAACTGGAATGAGCAGTGGCATGAATGGAAACGATAGCTTTCAAAATAGCAGTCATATCATTTTCCTTGAACAGTGTGCCTTGGTTAGTGTCTAGATCTCAAGACTGACACCAGAGCAGATATATGTTATCATCATATTAAAGAAGAGAATTTAGAAGTGTAGAGGATAAGAATATGCCCTGAAGTTGTATGCCACTCCCTCTCAGTGCAGTTTTAGTCCCTCCAGGTGTTCCTGACTTATTGCATTCACAAATATATGAGGACATCCTGACCATTGTCTTTCACACTGAAATCTAATCAGTTTATCATTGAGTCCAATAGTCAAATGGTCAAAATAAAGACAGACTTAAATTATCATATTCAAGAGATGCCAAAAACATGTTTTGTGTTGCATATGTGACCTTGACATTTGACTATTGACCACTCAAATTAAATGAACATTTGTGCCAAATTGGAAGAAATTCCCTCAATGTATTCTTCAGATAGTGTGTTCATAACAACAACATATTAATTTAGAAAGGTTACAGTGAGATTGACCTCTGACCATCTAAATCTACAGTCTCGACCTTACTTATAAAGTACCTTGAGATAATGTCTGTGGTGATTTGGCACCATACAAATTACATTGATATGAATTGAAATTAAATGAATTGAATTCAACATACATTTGTAGAATGTCCATCAAGGCGCTCTTGAGAAATCATGTTCACAATAATGGGATGGTCAACGAGACAACATATAATGCTTCTGGCTCCTAGAGACCAGTAGTGAATGAAGCTTTGAGGAATGAATCCATTAACTAAAAAGTTAATCATATCACTAGTCATGGCACTGATCTGTCTGAAGGCTGAACTCCTCTGCAGTGTATTTGTCATGTACTAGATTGTTGTTTCAAAACAAAGTTCGAATTCAAAATCTTCTTCTTGATAAGAGTACATTAGGCTAATTATTTGGCCATGCTAATGCCCCTAGTGGTCATGTAAAATACAATGAATATATTATTTTCTATTACCTTACCTTAAGAGGAGTATCATAAAAATATATATCATATTTCATGCTTTCTAAAGATAAAAGGAAAACTTGACTGACTTGGCCTCAAGGGTGAGGGCAACAATTCCGGCCACAATGGGAGCCGAGACAGAAGTGCCGGTATGAGCATCAGTGCAGCGGTGCCGGAGGTCAGTGGTCACCTGTAAGGGAGCACAAACACAGTTTACTTCCAATTCAATGTTATCGATCTAGATCCATGCACCCCTCCAAAGGGCCAATACAATTTGGACTTGTATAAACTACTCAAAAGTCATAGTCTGAATTGGGACAACATACCCCTGCTGGACATTAATTCTTTGTATAGATCAAAAGCCAAAAAAGGTTGGAAACCCCTGCTTTGATATGTCACAACAATGCTGTCTCCTAGAAAGTACTGTAAAAACTGTAACAGCAAATATCTTTTCTACAAAATGGAATTGTGACCAGCTTACATTTCCTATTGAGATGATAAGGATATGTTGATTATTTTACATACTTGGCAATTCAAGTAATATGTTACAGAGGGAATCAATACAGTCTCCACAGGAAACACCACCTTGCATAAAAATATTCAATTCTAGTGACTGTGACATTATACATGTGTTGGGATTTCGAAGCCAGACAAAGAACAAAGGAGAGGCCTACATGAGACTTAAAAAGCATGAGCTAGAGTTTTCACTCTGAAGCCAAACAATCCCAGAATGCCTGGGAGGACCCCCATGGTTTTTCTCGCCGCTCCTTGAGTTTGAACTCTGAAGGGAGGCAGGCACCTCTCAGGTAATAAATGGAGCTGCACCCCTGAAACTGTGCTTTTTCCTGTGTACTCGGTGTCTGAAAGGGAGTAACCACTCAGACGTTTGTATTTTTAGTTTTATCTTAAGTCTACTTTGTCAAGGAGAAAGAGACAAATTCTCTCCTTTCCGGCCCCAGCACGATTGCCGCTGCCACTGACCGAACCAGTGGACCGCCGCTCCCGAGGCCATGCACACAATTCACTTGTCTTCCTGAAATACGCAGATCGCGCATGACTGAACCGTGGAACAGCAACAAGTAAGAGGCTTTTATGTCTGGGCAGTGACTAGTTTAATAATTAGCGTGTCATTATTTGTGTATGATTATTATTTTGTGTATGACCACCGTGTCATGTGCCATTGCGCCGTGACAAAGCCACGTTTCCGGCCGCACTGTTATTGTCCGACCAAGTTTGTGGAGATAATTTCTTTGCATGTTTTCCTTCCCTCTTTCTCTCTCTCTTTTCTCCTAAATCCGCCTACACACTTTCCGACCTGTACCCACACACTTCACCTATATATATATATATATGTGTTCGAGATGCGAACACGCTATTTTAAGTCTCAGAATTCTGAGACTTAAAATAGCGTGTTCGCATCTCGACGCCATTCAGCACTTCAAACCACGAGATAGATCAGAGCACCCCTTTGTTCTCAAATTTCTCTTTGTCCAAATCACGTGGTCTCTCCTTAATCTTGATTTCGTAACCATGCGGTTCTACCACCATCTTGAATACGGCCAGACGACGTCACCAACGTCACCAACTAACCCTAACACACACACACACACACACACACACACACACACACGCACACACACACACAGATATACCATCGGTATTACATGTGTGTTATAAATTGTGATAAGTGCTGCTGTTGTTGTTATCTTTGTTATAGTGGAGTTCTGTTGGAATAGTAATTATTGATTGACATTGATGTTATTATATTTATTAAATAAATTCTAGTGATCCTTGAGTTGGTCCACAACTCTTCCGTCTGTGCCCGACACGGGCTGATTCAATGTAAACTCATACACAGGACTTACTACACCAATCATAGACTGTCTAAATTCTATCCCAATGTAGCTGACACCTGCAATAGATGCAACCAGTCCCCTGCCGACCTCATACACATGTTTTGGGCATTACCAAAGCTTACTGAATTCTGGTCCAAAATATTTGATACCCTTCAAATTGCTTACCATTTTGTGGCCGACCCCCATCCCCTCTCTGCCCTCTTTGCTATCCCACACAACAAAATCTTAACGGCTGAGGCACAACATTCTATGGCCTTTTGCACTCTGTTGGCTAGGCGCTTAATTTTGCTGGAAGCACAACTTGCCCCCATCCTACACTCGATGGGTTAAGGAAGTTCTTCACAACTTAAGGTTGGAGAGATTGAGGTTCTCCCCCAAGGGCTCTCTGAGGAAATTTGACAAAATCTGGAACCCCTTGTTGTCCATTATAGACTCTTTAGATATTACACCTGAGGAGTCAGATATCTGAGTTCTGCTGACGTATCACTAAAACTTACACTCTCAAATAATTAGTTTTTCTTAAATTTACTCTGTTTTTTTTTTCTTGTTTTGTTTTGTTTTGTCTCAAGTTTTTTGTTTTTGTTTCCCTTAGCTTTGTTTCTTTTTTTCTTTTTCTCTTTTTGTCTTTTCTCTTTTTTCTTTTCCCTTCACCTAGAGACAGGCAGGGTTGGGACCTCTACACGGGAAGGATGTGTGGGTGGGTGTGTGGGAGGGGGGGTGGGGGGTCACTGTAAATTGTAAAATTTGGAAAAATGTGAGCATTGTACAGTATCTCTTTAATGTCCTCATTTTGTATCACCGTTGCTCAATAAACATACTATAAAAAAAAAAAAAAAAATTCTAGTGTATTAAACGTACTGGTATTTTGTGATTATTTGTGCATATGTATGTGAATACAGCTGGATTATGATAGCCTGTACTCAAACTTAAACCCTTCATTGTTCATTATATAATCATTATCATCCAAACTGAGATTGATCTTTACAGATTGATTGTTGGTCCCTGATACCAGGGCGGTGCCCTGTCTTGGATACATTATAATTACAGATTGTATTATTCTTAATTGATAATTTTATTGTTTTTCAATAATTATTTCATTGATAGCAATCCTGATGCACAGTATTATCTTCAAAACAATGCAAGGTCATTTGACTTCGACATTTTGATAACCAGTTTTTGTACCAAAAGCTGCTCCTAAGATATCACGTTCACGAAAAACAAGTACATACTTTGTTCAGCCATTTTTGACCTTTGGCTACAAAAAACAAGTGATTTAATCAGATTTCAGATGGGGCCAGTGCCTCCCCACCCATCAGTGGTACCCAATTAGTGAGCATACATACCAATTTAGGTGCAAGTATAAACCAAACACTAAAGTCACTGTGACGTCCTGAGCTGTCTCCTGAACATACACACAAGGTTTAACTTAGATATGTTAAAACACGAATCAGATTTATTTACTGATTAACTCGTCCCCCTATAATTCCAGTATATGTTGTATGTTTCAATAATATCTGAGCTTACCTTAATGGAATGGCCATATATACAATACTTACAATCTTCCTTTCATTAAACTCTCCACTGCTGTAGGTCGTGGCTATGATAGAGCTGCAGACCTCCAGGTACCACGGCTTGTTTCCATTCTCTGTGGTACTGGAGATGGAGATAGTGTAGATACTGCTGGTGTAACCATCACATGAACAGTGATCACCCTGCCGACCTCCGTTACCTGACGCCCAAACAAAAATGCACCCCAAGCCCTTGCGACCCTGTGTGAAATACATAGATCTGTTGTACTTTGATTTTATACAAGCAATCATGCATACAAACAAAACCTATTTTATGAGTCATCAGACCTTCTTAATGCCTTGCTCAAAAGCCTGCTTTGTTAACGGTCCTGGGCCATCCACTGTCTTGCCATCGTCTCTTGGCCCCCAGCTGGCACTGTATATGTCAATGTAGTCAGGTCGGATTCCCAGGGCCTTGGCTTCTACTATATCAGTCACATCACCATCCAGCATCCGAATCCCTGTAGCCATGGAATATCAGTCTAAATACATCAAACCCATTTTATAATAACACCTAGTCCTTGAATCTACATAGCATCATATTACACAGAGATAATGGGTATATACAGTAATGACAAAAAGCACCATCTACACAAATAACATTGCCATTTTTTAGATTAGAGCACAGAAATCACATTCAGAAAAGTGGTATCCATTTTACTCCACTGCATTTATCTGACAAGTGTGGTTATAGTATAATCTAAACTTTACCAAAACCTCACCATCATTAACATCTGATTTCGTACCGACCGAGGTACACTCTTCAAAATGAGAAAATGCTAAAGGAAAGCAAATCTCAATTAAATGTGTATCAGCAAAACGGCTCAGTCCTTGATTTAAACAAACATTTTAAGTTTTCTCAACTTTTTTTCTTGTGTTCAGTTAACTCACATAAGCTTTACAGGTTTTTTTTGTTAAAATGTTTCAAAACATTAAGCAACAACAGTGGGCTCATATTTTTCAGACAGCATGGAAAACATGCAAGACAAATCTTCATTGAATCTTGTAATGTTGAGCAAAGGACAAAACTCTACCTCCAATGCGAGCATTGTAGGCAATCCCAACGATGCAGTGGGAGTTATTGGCCACTGCTGCAACTTCACCTGCACATCGTGTTCCATGTCTACATGTAAACACAGGGCAGATGTAGAAATTACAACCGCACATACAGCGAGATCTGTTTCAATGCCAAGTGTAAAGGGAGATTATTATGAAAATGTTGAGGATAAAATAACTTGACAGTGGTGTAATATAATTATCATAGTGCAATTAAGTCTTGATGACCACTCAAAGCACTTTACATTTTCTATGTTTACATCTGATAAGGTCCAGGGAGGTAACGTAACTATTTAGGTCAAATCCAAAGGTGATGATATAAAAAGGTACAAAGAAAATGTGAATTCTAGAAAACATCATCAGTCTTTGATGTCCTGGACCTGACATTAGCTGTTGATCTTGTAGTTTGCTTTGGTCCTCCGTGTCTGTCAAAGCTCACCCCAAACGGTCGCCCACACTAAGTCCGGTTCTGCTTGAGGTGTCTTCCAGTTAAAATTTAGTTTTTTCTCTCTACATTTGTCAGTGCTGCTTATGTGGGAGCTGTTGTGTTTCTCTTTCATTTTTAAGGTAGAGTACCTTGAGATAATGTTTGTCTGGATTTGGCAATATACAAATAAAATTTAATTGATTAATTTCGGTTGAACACAAGCTCCCAGATCTACATTTCTAAAGCATATTCCAGTGTACTTTTTGAAGGCTATAGTTCAGCTCCCAGTTTTTCCTTTTTGATGTTCGGGTTCTAACTGTGTGGTGTGCTTCATGAATAGCCAATGCTTTTATACTCAATATTCCTCAATTTGCACTAACTGTGTCATACTGGTGTGTCAGCTAACCCCCCTTTGCCAAGCCTTATAGTATGACTTTGATTAAGATTTTTCATAAGCCTTCCATAATGGAAAATATGTCATCATTGAAAAAAGCACATTCAATAGACCTACAGTATGACATCTCATTTTGCAGGCAACCTCCGCAACACAGGTCATCTCTCACAGATCATGAAAATAAGGTCCTCCATACTTTAACTAAAACCTCCTGTCTGTTCAATCTCAAAATCAATTATTCATAGTTGGCTATGGACATGGGTTCGACCAAGCGTTCTGATAAGAGAGAGGCGAGTCGGGAAAGAGGTCTTTGTTAAGTTTGCTTTTTTATGCCAAGTTGGAAAACAGTGTGGTGGGGTTTTGGGTCAGAAGGAGGGGATTGGGTTGGATTCTTCATCTCCTGAGAAACTGCAGCCTGATACATATTAGAGAGAGTTATTGAACTGTTTGGAACTTGCTATAGTCACTAGGAAAAAAAAAATCTGATAGAATGCTGCTCCTTTTTCCATCATGGTGTACACATCAATACTGTCTGCTTTCATCATTTTTGTGAGGGTTCCTTATAAATCATCACGTGATAAGTTCAAAGCTTTACAAGGAAGATTTCTTGCTCAGACAGAAAGATATCCTGTGAATGAGAAGAGGATAATTAAGAGGGTTGTACTTGTTTGTTCATATGAAATGTGTTTTAGAAACTATTTAGTTCAAAAGAATAAAATACAACTTGAGAGAGAAGTTCATACTGTCTCTTACCTTCACACAGCTAACCACAATAGCTCAGTGCAAAGTGAAAAAAAATATTTGGATGCTGTCAAAAAAGGGTGATCAGGTGTACGTTGCACACTGATACCCTTGAGTCTACAATCCATCAGGTGAACTGCAGAGTCTGTTCAAGCTAAGAGTGTGACAAGGTGGAAACATTTGGGGAATTCTTTCTTACACGTTTTCATTGCGAGGGTCATAGCGTGGTGAAGGGTCATGGTCATTCCCATTGACATCATAACTTGCGAGATGGTCCTACAGAAATGATTAAAGAACAAAGTGGAAATAGTGACAAATAGGTGAGACAGACAATATCACTCTTAGTACGGTTATTGAAACCGGACCACATCCAGTATATCATCCTGTACCTATCTATCGAAGCTTGGAGATTTTTTGAAAGATAACATACATAGTTTGGAGCCAGGTCAGGGTGGTTCCTCTCAATACCATCATCCAGTATGGTGACCACCACATTTCTGCCGGTGTAGCCTCTCTGCCAGGCTGATACAATGTTCATCTCTGACCGACAGTAGCTGCTCTTATCATCACAGTGCTGAAGAAAGTCACAGACGACAAGCACCAAATGGCTAATCTTGATTCATTATAATGGTAATGTTATGTATGTTATGTAATGGTAGGTTAGCATGAATGATTCAGTGTACTATACTTACAATGTACCACATGTTGGACCATTTAGGGTCGTTGAAATTAATGAGGTTTGGGTCACTATGGGCATACCTCTTAACTCTTAGTTTTACTACCTGCTGCTGGGCCCAATCCACCTATTGAAATGGGAAGAACCCTCAGTTACAAGTGTAAAATGCCAGACTTATACCTATACAATTATATACCTGTAGATGATGGGTTAGTGAGGTTTTCCGTCTCTTTGGGGATACTAAAACTGCTATGTGTGCATCCAACAATACAGACAAATCTTCATAAAACAAACAGTGACTGCTGCAGTTATGTGAGTACACCAACAAAGACATGATATTTTGGGGGAGATAAATGTCTCTGTAACAGTGTCTCAGTAAGTGTGACAACTATAACGTGATTAACGTGACTTTAAAACAGAAACACTTGGCACTTCATGTTCAGGGCTCAACTCTATCTAGGTCTGCACACTTGTGCTTTGCATAGCCTTCCATGGATTACACTGTACCGTATTGCCAAGGAGAGTAGTTGAACACACACATACCTGCAGTCCAGCCGAGATGCAGAGAATTACAAGAAGAATCACAAAAAACTCTCTTTACACAACTGTCCCTTAAGTGGAACTATGGCTATGCTATAATCCTAGTTAGTATTAATCTATTTTTTTATAATGCAATCATTACAACACTGGCTAGAGAGTGAGTCTAGATTTGATTCAATGGAGGCCACTCAAATATAAGAATTTGTAAGAAATTATCCAAATTTGACAAATATAGTTAATGCAAGTAATCTCTCTTGAGATTTACTCGGTTGCAACTATGACATCAATCATGTGCTGAATTAAATTGTGTGGGGGCTGTGGCTCGTAAGGTAGAGTGGGTTGTCCACTAACCAGAGGGTACTTCGATTCGATCCCAGGAGATTGTTTGACAGTAATGTAGGATCATTAAAAAAAAGAAACAGTTGAAGACATACAGTATCTGTTTAAACAGGCCTCCGGGTAATTTTTGTGCAGTTCTGCCTGTATGCACTTCATTGTATTGTTTTCCTGTGTACAACTCTTTAAGCACTTTTAAACACGTTGTGACTCCTGAGAGTCTTGACTGTGAAAAGTGCTATAAACTTTTTGCTTTACTTACTTAAATTATTTAACTTTTAATTGAATATTGCGTATATATAACTGCACACAGTTGTGTAATGTTCTTATAATTCATTAGAAATAAATACTGGGCAATATTAGTTCT
Source organism: Limanda limanda (assembly GCF_963576545.1). Taxonomy (NCBI): domain Eukaryota; kingdom Metazoa; phylum Chordata; class Actinopteri; order Pleuronectiformes; family Pleuronectidae; genus Limanda; species Limanda limanda. The sequence continues at coordinate 33,095,362 of NC_083638.1, read as the reverse complement.
TGTTTCCAGCATAGAGCACTGGTGATTATCACTGATTAGCTGGTGAAATGCAAAAGATAAAGTTTTACAAACCTATGTGAAGTGATGCCAGTTTGTCACTTTAAATGGGCCTGGCTTAGCAGCTCTGATTAAAAGGCTTTGAATGAGGGGAAACATTTCTGACCATGTTTCTGACCATTAAAAGAAGCTGCTCACTGTATCCATCTACAAAAAATTATATTTTTCTTATGTATAAATACCTAAAACAAAGACACACTTCTCCATTATGTTACAAACTGTTTTTTCTGTTCAATGTTGTAAATATTGTTATTTTTAAATCCAGAACACAGCAGCTGGGCTTCTCAATGGTCTTAAAGGCAACACCACATTACCCCTGATCCTTGCTTCTCCCCATTGGCTCCCTGACCGTTTTAGAATGGATTTTAAGATTTTGCTGATCACTTTAAAGCCCAAGAGTGTCTGGGCCTAGGCTACATCACAGAACTTTCTACCTCTGCCAGCATGCAGTCTTAGGAACGGCCTACCTGAGGAGGTAATGCTCGCTGAGTCAGTGACTTATTTTAATCACTTCTTAAAACCTACTTTTATAGACTTGCTTTCTTGTGATACTGTGATTTTATTGTTTTCTATTCACCTTTAATTTTACTTAAATTTTTTTTTTTTCCGTAATTTTACTGCTTTTTCGTGTTCAAGTTTTATTTAACTACTTTTGGGTAGTTTCTCCCTTCTTAAGGAAAGGGAAAGAGGATGTCACACCTTGTTAGCCCCATGAGACAAATTGTAATTTATTGATTGATTGATCTGAGACTCACCTTGGGATCCATATGGATGAAGCTGTGGGGGCCCTTCAAAGAGTAGGCAGCTCTGCGAAAAACTCTCCTGTGGTGGAAATGGTAATGATCCTCCAAACTTCCTATCTGATCAAACATAAGACAAGAACATTACAAATATTAAAATGTGAAATGTAAAATATTTAGCATTTAACTACCCATATAACTGAACTACTGTTTACTTAACTCTTTGCTTAATGTCAACCATTGTTGGGTCTGATATAAATAACTAAATAGATAAAAGGAGAAAAAAAAACTTGAACCTGATTTTCAAGATCAAAAACACATTTTTGGCTATCTGTAAATTCTGTCACTTACTAAATATGCAAGTTTTCTCTTGACTTTGCACCAAAAATGCGAGCAGGATTCTCAGCAGATGTGTACAGATGGTACACTGCAGAAATAAACTCCAGACTTCAGTCTATTCTGAGTCAAACTACACCTGTGTTCTTCCTCACCTCCTTCAACCTCAGCTCGTTTTAACTTTCTTTTTCATGCTGTAGTTGTAACTAATCATTTTATCAATGCTTTTGTTAGATTTTGTTAAGCTTCATGAATGTCACTATTAGCAAAGGTCATCGTTTGCACAACACATATACTCCTCTATGTGAATACAAAGCAAGCTAGAGAAAAGATGTGCATTATGCACACAAACCCAACCAATTGGGAGTGTGGCTTTACAGGTATTGACAAATCCATCAAGCTGTTTTTTGTCCTATTTGTGTACATTTGCAACTAATAACGTTAGGAGTAGTCTATATTAGAAAATGACCTTAATGAGACACCAAGTTCAGAGATATGGATGTAAATAAACAGGTGGAGTTTCTGAATTTCAGAAGTGATGAACAATCTACAAGGATGTATCACTTCATGCTTAATGCAAATAGATTCAATAAATGTTATATCATTTTTTATCTAACTATCAAAAATACCCATTGTAACAAAACTAAATGGCTTATAGAGAGATAAGACAAGGTCAATCTCTTTTCTTTCAAGAAAATGTTCCCGACAGCATTTTGAATTTTAAAGTTAATCATTATTTTAAATGGGATAAAGAATATTAATTTGACTGTTTGTGAAATTGCAGCTGAGTATTTCTCAAATGTCATAAAGTCATTGTGATAGCTTATATAACATCTGAGTCTCAGTATTGAGATCAGGTCGCCAAAAGTGACCGTTCCTTTATACACTTCATACATGTTGACAGCTACCTCGTCCGTACCAGTAAACTGTGTTGTTACCTTTCCCAGGTTGATAAATCCGTACTTTGCTGCGACTTGATCAGCTTGCTCGGGGCCGCTTGAGATCCGCACCGCCCAGTGGTTTGTGTAAACATGCCCCTGTCCTGTGACGACTGACGGACTGATCCCAACAGGGAACAGAAAGAAAACCAACCAAAAAGTCATCCTGCTTGAAAATCACCGGGACAGAAGAAGGAGCTGTTCAGTGAGCAGCATAGCTTTGAGTCCAGTCCGTCATGTTGTGAACCCACTGTCACTTCAAGTCTCCTCCACACAGCAGAGGGCGCTGCTATGCAACAACACTTCACCGCCGCAGCTGAAGCCAGCGGCGCAGAGACCGAAGTCCGCAAACCAGAGGATCAGATCCGAGCCGACGCTGCTGTCACTAATGTACACTACCTAAGTTTGGGGTCACTCAGACAATTTCGTGTTTTCCATAAAAACTCACACTTTTATTTATCAAATGAGTTGCAAAATGAATAGAATAGTAATGACCACTCCATTACAGGCAGCAAACCAGCTGCCCGCTTCTTCCCTAAATAGTTCTTGCATAATTTGGAGGTGTGCTTTGGGTCAGACCTGTTGTAGGAGGAAATTGGCTCCAATCAAATGCTGTCCACAGGTTATGGCATGGGGTTGCAAAATGGAGTGATAGCCTTCCTTATATAAAATCTCTTTTACCTTGTACAAATCTCCCACTTTACCAGCACCAAAGCAGCCCCAGACCATCACATTACCTCCACCATGCTTGACAGATGGTGTCAGGCACTCTTCCAGCATTTTTTCACCTGTTCTGCGTCTCACAAATGTTCTTCTGTGTGATCCAAACACCTCAAACTTTGATTTGTCTGTCCATAACCCTTTTTTCCAATCTTCCTCTGTCCAATGTCTGTGTTCTTTTGCCCATATCAATCTTTTCTTTTTATTGGCCAGTCTCAGATATGGCTTTTTCTTTGCCAACCCTGCCTAGAAGGCCAGCATCCCGGAGTCGCTTCTTCACTGTAGACGCTGACACAGCGTTTTGCTGGTACCATTTAAAGAAGCTGCCAGTTGAGGACTTGTTAGGCGTCTATTTCTCAAACTAGAGACTCTAATATACTTGTCTTCTTGCTGAGTTGTGCACTGGGGCCTCCCACTTCTCTTTCTACTCTAGTTAGTGTTCTCTGAAGTAGTACACACCGTTGTAGAACATTTTCAGTTTCTTAACAATTTCTCGCATGGAATAGCCTTCATTTCTAAGAACAAGAATAGACCGGCGAGTTTCACATGAAAGTTATCTTTTTCTGGCCATTTTGAGAGTATAATCGAACCCACAAATGTGATGCTTCAGATACTCAACTAGCTCAAAGGAAGGCCAGTTGTATAGCTTCTCTCACCAGCTAAACAGTTTTCAGCTGTGCTAACATAATTGCACAAGGGTTTTCAAGGGTTTTCTAATCATCTATTAGTCTTCTAAGGCAATTAGCAAACACAATGTACCATTAGACCAGTGGAGTGGTAGTTGCTGTAATGGGCCTCCATACACCTATGTACGCAGATATTTCATTCAAAACCAGACGTAACAATGTATAGAGTGTATTTCTGATTAATTTAATGTTATCGACTTTCAAAGATGGTCCACCTTGCCTCTATCATTGGCCGGTAGGGTGAACCTCATCAAAATGACAGTTCTGCCAAAATTCCTTAACCTTTTCCAGCATATTCCTGTTCTTACCTCAAAAAAACTGGATAAGGCAATATCAACATTTTGTTGGGCAGATAAACCTGTGCGTATACAGAAAAGGTTATTGCAGCTTCCTTAGAGCACAGGGGGCCTTGCTCTTCCCAATTTTTTATATTACTATTGGGCAGCTAATATTCACAAGCTCTTGTACTGGACTGACAAACCTACCACCGACCAGCCTGCCTGGGTCCACATTGAAATGTTATCATCCCAGGTCTCACTGCGGTCATGGCTGTGCTCCCCACTTCCTGTGTCAGCCACTGAAGCCAGCGATAATCCAGTAGTTAAGCAGTCATTTCAGATATGGTTACAATTCAGGAAACATTTTGGCTTGCAAGGTCCCTCTATTCAATATCCCATAATCACAGTTTTAAACCATCCATTATGGACTCTGCATTTCAGTTGTGGTCGGAGAAAGGTGTAACATCTATCAGTTACCTCTACGACAATGGTACGTTCATGTCCTTCGGGGACCTATCATCTAAATTTAATCTCCCCTCATCTCACCTTTCCTTATTTATCAAAGAAAAGCACTGTTTTTTTTGAAAAATATGAAATTTCTAAGTAACCCTAAACTTTTGAACGGTAGCCGAATCCAGCCCTCGAGCTGTTTTGGACTGGCCCCCGGAGTGTGCTCGAAAAGTGCTTGAATAATAATTAAAAAAAAATATATATATATATATATTTTATTAATTTTTGAAACTAACAATTTAGTAGCACTTAAATGGCACTTACTTATAGCACTTTTTAGTTTTGCTTTATTTTGAAGAAATTTTACTTTCTTGAATCTTGTTGATCTGGGTCTGTACCCTCTGGGTTGAAAAGCCGATACCGATATTTGTTTATTTTGTTTTTGTTGTTATTCATTCACCCTTTTTTGCCAGGAAAATAATTAAATAATTATTTAAAAAACACAATTTTATATTATTTCAGCCCTTTATCACTCTTATCCTTTAATGAGCACAAATTCAATCAGATTTATGAAACAATCTTTAGTTTAACTAAACTTTATTTAATATAACCTTCTGTTACAGAAGACACACAGCTAAATAGCCTTTATAACTTTCAATCACCAGTGCACAGTCTCTCTATTGCAAATAGATGTGGTCAGTATCTTGTCTTGTCACAGTATCATGGTCAGTAACTCACAGTAACTGCACATACCCAAGACGCAGCTGACGCCACATGCAAAAGTAACTGGTTGCAAACTATGGCTAATTGTACACTCTCACGTGCAGTAGGTGGCGGTATTTGCCCCTTCGCGCTCTAGAGTGCATCACTGTGACCGTTCTGACTTGTACCTTTCAAGCTGCGCTAACGAGACAAAAAAAGTTGACTCAGAAAATAGGCAGTTAAAAAATGAATGGACAGAGAAATACATTATTTATTAATGTGGATAGTATGTTTAATCTGCAATGAGTGCCTCGCCGTTTGTAAAGAGTACAATTTGAGGAGGCATTTGAAGACGGCGCATTCTAACTTTGATCTCACTTTCTCACTGGGCTCTGCTGCTCGGAAGCAAAAGATATCGAGCCTCAAACCTTGTTATGAGCGAAGATTTCAAACTTTATTTCGGGGCCTCTACGGATTAAGAGAGAGCAACGGTGGCATCATTACGAGTGGCATGGATATTGGCTAAAAAGAAAAAGCCGTTAACAAGAAGTGTATGCTAGCATTCATTGAGGAGGTGGTAGCAGATGAGAAAACACAATATCTGACACGTCAAATAGGAGGAGAGTGGAGTCCCTTGCATCGGACGTTTCTAGCCGCTTTTGGACAATCTGAGGAAGGCCGAAGTGATGTCTCTGGCCGTGGATGAGTCCACCGATAACAGTGATGTTGCACAGCTGTGCCTCGATGTGGGATTTTTTGATGTTTTCATGAGGATCTGCATGGACTAATTCCCATGGAGGGACATACTACCGGTGAGTTTCTTTTCACCAAAATCGTTTCATTCTTTGAAGTGAACAACTTGGATTTGGCGCGCGACAACATGTTGGTGACTGATGGTGCACCCTCGATGGCGGGCAGGGAGGCCTACTATGCAGTTTTGTTTTGTATTTGTTGGTGCACTTGGAAGTTGTTTGCCAGTTAAATGAATGAAATTCTAAACAACTGATACAGTTCACCTGAACTGAGTGATGAAATTTGAAACACATTTCCTTGATAGACTACCATGCACTTTTAAGTTGTTGCAATTCTATTCAGTTCCATGCAATGCACTTTGTTGGTGGAGATACATTTGATTCTGCCTGTCACTCAAATCAGTTTAATCTTAAATATTGAGGATAATGACCAGTAAAGTTGTGTTGGTACAGCTCTGTACAATGAAGTGCATGTTTTTGTTAATTCATTGCATTTCTCCAATTGTCTGTTAATATGGCTTGGTTATTGCTCACCTGGTTTGATTTTTGAATCCTTTGGCCTATGCGGCCTCTTGGGCATATGTTGTTAAGCTCTTATATTGTATATATATATATATATATATAGAATATATTGACTCCTTCAGTATGTTGTTGTAATTTTTTTATTTGTTAAGTTTCCTAAATAAAGTCTCCTGTTTGATACAAAAAATGACACATCCTGACAAAAGATGTTTTCATTTCAAACAAAGGGACCATTTCATCATTACATATTCACAGGAAATTACAAAAACAAATTTAAATGAAAAATAAACAAACAGGATGTATTGACGCTAAGTTCTGAGCTCTCAAAAGTAATGTAATGTTCGTCCACAGGATGTAGTAAATATCAGTTAAGAGAGCAGCAGCTGTATGATTAGCAGCATCTACATCATCTACATACATAGCAGACTACATGCGTTCCTCTAGTCTATATAGCAATTTTTTTGTTTTTCCTACCTTCACGCAGGGATTGTTATCCTTTCACCACATGGCCAGCTGGTCAACTTCACTCTTGTACTTTTCACCGACAGAGCAAACTAAGGTTGGGCTGAAACTGAACAGTTTTGAGTCAGTGGCAGAGAGGATGATAAAGAACAAGATCAGAGCCGGATAACCCCACTCGTCCTCTCCATGGAAAATTATGGAAAATGGGCAGCTCATTCAGTCGATGGCTCATCCCACCTAGGTGCAAAACAGAGAGGTTCAGGTGCTCACTTCAGAATTAACACTTAAAGGGTCAGTGTTCAGAATTTAGTGAAATCTAGTTGTAAAGTTGCATGTTGCAGCTGAATGCTCCTCACCTCACCCTCCCTTTCCAAACATGAAAGACAAGCTGTGGTAGCCTTCAGTTCTCCTAAAAACTAAAAAAAGGTGTTTAGTTTGTCCAGTTTGGGCTACTTTAAAAAACATGGCGGCAGTCCGAAGAGAGGACCCGCTCCTGATGTAAATATAAAGCATTTAAATAGAAAAGGGCCCATTTTAGGATGAAGAAAACTACAATTCGTAAAATTGAGATGAAACACACTGGTGAAAACATCACTGTAGCATGCCATTCTGGTTTCAGCACCTTATTTAGAATCCAGGTGCAATTATGAATTTATAAACTCTAACTCAAAATATGCCAGCTGAGAGCTTTTTAGCTCCGTCTCTATGATCAGTGTCTGTCCTCTGTGCGTGTCTCTTGAGTGTCTTCTTGAGACAGCTCTGCTGCTGCCTTTTGTATCTGAGGATCAATCAGATAACAGGTCTTGCCTGCGCTGACGGATCCTCTGGTCCAGGTGAAGGTGCTCTCCCAGCTACCTCCACATCACTAAGATCATTTTATATTCAATTTGTGCCATTAGATCCCTTTCACCTAAATCTTATTGACTGAACCTTTAAACACTCTGCCTTCCACTAGGTGTCATTGCTCTCACTTTTTTCTGCATTGGATTGATTTCAATTTTGTACACACATATATTAAATGTTATATTTTCTTTTCTTTTTTTTTTACTTGTATTTGTACTGTAATTGACCTGTTGTAAACCAAGAATTTCCCCTATGGGGAGTCATAGAGCACACATGTTAGCCCACATGTAAAACCATAACCATAGCCCAACTCACAAATCTGTCCTTTCACACTGATTTTATTATGAAAGTCCTGAACGGAAGTTATGATTCTTTCAACCACTTTGACATGATTGTCCACTCGCCAGTATTTTTCCTCCAAAATGCTGTCTTCTTCTATGTACAAACTGTTTTACAAGTTCACAACCAGTCACACTTTTTGTTGACTTCATGTATGAACATTTGAAAGCCAGGTCTGGGTTTGGCTGCCTGCATGCAGGTCTCTCTCCCTGTGAACGGACTACGACTCCAGTCTTGACAAATCAGGATCATTCATGAAATAAGAAATCACCCACCTCTAAGAGGACTGAAATGACAGCACCGGGGTGTCAGAGGCAAAGTTTTGCTTGAGGCCTCTGCCGAAGGCCAAGTTATACTTGGTTAATAGGTTATGCAAAGATCTGCAAAGTCATATGTCCATGTCAGATCAGTCTCTGTGCAGCCCAAATATAAAAGTCTTCCTATGAGAACCGTATAAATTTGTACTGTCAGTATCCACAGCTGTAGAACAGAAGTGCACTTTTCCACTGTCCATGTCCCTGCTCCTTTAGAAAGCATCTAACCATTAATGTGCTACGCTGAATATTTGAGAAAGTCAGAACATGTGTGAATATTCCCATGTGATGGGTAAGTGGTACATAAACATGGGTGCATGGGTTTGAATATTTCACTCATAGTACAGTTTGGAAAGTTTTAACCAGCAGATACTATTATATATTATATGTATAATATAGTGTTTGTAGTTTTGTTCTTAAGGGGGAAGTTTAAGCCGGATCACAGCACCTGACCTGCAGCATTATATAAACCAGGCTGCCTGTGATCATTGTCTGTTTGTTACTCTCTTCTGAGATCACTCTGTACTACATCTACTTGTAGATGTTGTCTTGCAAGAAATTTCAACATTCCTCAGTCCATGTAGCTACCTTCCTGGAAGCAGGTAGGTGGCTACATTCCTCAGTCCATGTAGCCACCTTCCTGGAAGCAGGTAATCCAAACAAGTTTGACACCACTGTCAAAGCCTTGGCTCATTGATACTGCTTTTAGCGTCTGTGGTAAAACCCCATTCAACCATGTGAAAAGAAAATGCTGTATGTGGAGTGTAGGGAGGCATGAGCAAAGTCTAAAGGTAGGCTGAAAGGTATATCTGTTTAAATAAAGACAGGGGAGTTTTTGGATTAAAGTCTTTTCAGTTGTAACAACACTCATGGAAAACCCCAGTCTGTTTGGATTAATTTTACAATTATTCTAATGTAAACTTCACATCTCTGTTCTATATACCAAACCACCTGTTGTTCTTGTTAGTGCAGGTACACAGTGATCACTAACCACTGCAAGCTCTGCCTTCCACACTCCAACAAACACAAATGTGCTTTGAAAACTTTGCAGACAAAGATAATTTCCTAATATTGGTGGGCTTTTTATGTCAGGACAGAGGAAATAATTAAGGCGCAACCAAACTAAGAATTCTGTCAGTTGACATAGGTTTGGGTATTCAATATCAATATCTTTTGTTTTTCACATAGAATATCAAGCTGCATTGTACTGAACTGCCCTAAGCTTAACACACAGTGCACTTAAAATAATTGGGTCTTTGGTATAACTGTAAAAATCTCTCTTTTAGTTGGTGAGCACTGAAAAACTGAAAGAACCCATGAAACTGTCACTTTTGTCAGTTCTGTCTGATGAAGTCTGAGACACCAGTGGTCTGAAGCAATAGTGGTCTGATGCAGCAAACATTCAAACTCAAGTAGACAGACAGTGAACACTCAAGGTGACTGAATGATTGATATGGTTGAGTGAGCCAGGTATACAGAACGAGAGTTGATACCTGAATGGTGGTGTACAGGTGAGGGGGTCGGAAACAGGTTAATTGAGAGCCACACCCAGAAGGGGGCACTCTGACATGTACCCCCCCCCCCCCATTCAGCTATCAACGTCACACAACTCGTGCTGTATAACTATGCTATACTTAGAAGTTTGTCGTTCTTAAAACTTCCTGACAGCAGCTTCATCTCTAACATAACCATATAGCTGAATTAGTAGCACACAACTTATCAGAGACAAATATTTTATCAGGTTTGTAAATGCTTTATTGCTCATATAAACAATGAAACATATACATTTAACTAAAAGCAAGCATAAATAAACAGCAAGGCAGACTGAGGCCTGCCTCTGACAGGGAACAGGAAGCATAATCAGAGAAAATATTAACAGACATGGTTCCACTCAAAGCAAAATGTGAAAACAGCAGTAGTTACAAACTTTTTACATCAATAAATGCAGTATATGAACAAAAGCAATACTACTACTAATAATAAAAAAATTAAAACTGTCCATTATTAGCCCAAGTCTAAGTGCTGTATCCTTGAGGGTCTCACATGCTCTGGTTTGAGGTAGATATAGATTGACCAGGAGTCCATCTGGGAGTCCATCCCCTCGCTTGTTTCATGGTCTTCTTCTTGCTCCTCTGCCTCCTCTTCTTCACTGGACCCTTCTACCCCATCTTCATCCAAGCCTGTCTCCCCAATGCTCAGAAGACTCAAGTGACACATGCAGCAGACCCTTAACCGCTTAGTTGTGTGAATATGTCTAACTACTGCTCGTTTCTTGGAGCATGAGCTGCAGACCACAAAGCCACATTTTCTGCAGTGGTGTCTACGTTGGGTCACAGTGAACTTGTTGTAACAGCGCATGCAGATGGTAGCAGCTTGGTCGGGGATCCAGGTGACAGCGAAAGTAGAACCAGGTCTGCGGTTCCCACTCTGCAGCAGTCTGAACCGACAGTCCTCCATGTGCTCTATCCAGGTTTGCTTCTCCTCATATGAGGCAGCTGCCACGAAGAATGACTTGCATGGTGTACGGATCAACCATTGGTTCTTCATTTTCACACCATCTTCCAAGTCTTCCAGCTGAATGTCCTCTGAAATTATGAAAACAAATGTTAATATAAGGTACCAAAGGTGTGGACCATATTATGGCGTCAACAAGCACACAGGCGTGACTTCTTAAAAACAGCTAAAGTTACGTAAAGACGACATCTTTTATTTCAGCATGTCTGATTAGAAGCACATGCATCCACCACTGAAGGTGACAGTTTGTTCTTCTAAGCATATTTTCTTCTCCTAGGTTTAGAGTTGTGCAAGAAGACTTTGTCAAGTCATCTAAACAATGTAACTGTCACTGCCTGTATTTCCACACTAACAAAACAAAACAAGCGTAAACTGCATGTGAGTTTTGTCAGACAGCTTTGTCCTTGTTTGATATATATGTTTTGCCTTTTTCTACTGCATTGAGGTTCACTTTTAACTTTGTAGGCATTTCAAGCCCTAACACCATCATGAAATAATCTTACTCTGATAGTTTTTGTCTTGTTGAATTAAGAGTTGTGATGAGCAGATGAGGATGAGGTGCTCACCTAGACGGATGATCTGCTGGTTTTTGTGCCAGCGTCCCTTCAGGATGATGCTGCCATACACAAGCACATCATTGAAGAGGAAGAAGGCTTTAGGCTGGGGCCCCCGACGGCTCTGCTTCATCAACTGGCCCTGTCCAATCAGAACCCGACCCGGCTGGGAGAGGGGCTTCCCTGATGGCCCAAATGAAATCTCAACAGCATGGATCCGCTTCTGGTTTTCCTGATCAAATGTTAGCTGGTACATCATGTTGTCCTTGCGTCTTGTCTTAAGTGCAGTACTGAATCTTTCTAGCTCCCCGCCTCTGTGGGTGTGAGATGCTGTCATGTGCTCGTCTTGTCCCTCTAATGAAACAAGAAGCCTGGCACAAGCCTTAAATGTTCTTGATGACGCAAACGGGCTTTCCAAATTAAGTTAAGCATCAACAAAAACATTGAGGGGGCGGAAGCTACATTTAAATAAGAGAAGTGATGCAAGCGAATCAGTATAAGGAAATGACAGTTCTAACAGAATAACAATCTTTTGGGAATTTAAATTCCTTTCTTGCTTCCTGGATGCAAGAAATTATTTTATCTCGTAATTTAGTATTTATCAAACTTTATGTTTTCATTTGTTTGTTAATACACAAGGGGTTAGGGTTAGGGTGTTGCAGACCCTGAAACAGAAGCAGCTAAAAATAATTCAGCCATCATTGAATTTGAATGTTGTTTCTTCTGTGTTGTTCAAATGAAATAGCATCAAATATTCCCCTGCACATCTACACTCTTACTCCCATTACTCAACAGCACATTTTTCAATGGAGTGCCAGTTCCCTCGTACGTGGTTCAATTTAAAGCTACAGAGCTTGGCATGCAACACATCTAAATGTGAATGAGCTTATAATTCATAAACCAAGCTTAAACTGCTCAGTCGCCATAGTGACTTTGACATATTTAAATTAAAATCTTTGAGATTTCCTCTTTAATCAACCATGTGTGCTTGTTTACTGAAGGACTGTACAGTACGGGTACAACACCTATAATTAGTACTATATAGGGTGATACAGGGTGAGGCAGCAGAAAAAAACCTGACAGTTCAGATTCCGCAGTCATTATCTCGATCAGTGATCTGATCTGACTAAAATCTCTGGGTGCACCACTCTTGAATGAAAGGACTGATTATGAAACCAAGTTCCGGGATTTGTTGGAGAAACAACTATAATTGTGTATAGTCAAACCAGAGACGGCTCCCGATCAATGGTGGCAATAAGTGGTCGGACGACTTCTCTCAACAAATGAATTATGTGAGGCACACCAGACAGCAGGAGACACATTGTCAGCTAAAGAGTTGTTTATTTACAGTCAGTTTTCAGTGGGTAAGAATCATAGTTTTTGAATTTTCTCTTAAAAAGGGAAGAAGGAAGTTGTGCATGTTTTCGACAGAGAAGAGGACAGGGTGCAGTCAGGCTGTCAGGTTACAGAAAGTTCTGCCTTGTCTTCTGCTGCACAATTAACATTGTAAAACAAAAACATTATTATAAACACCAAAATTGTAATGTCTGCGAGCAACCTTTGAAAAAATACCATTGAGCCCCTATGACTACAACTGGTTCACTGGTATTTTGTATTGAAGTAACAGTTTTATCAGGACACAAAAATCCATACCAATTACTGAATTGAAGGGGTGTGTAGAATGAGAGATGTAAAATCTGTAACAGTAATGTTTCAGTACTGATATCAAATTATATTTTGTATATTTTCCTTTCCGTGTTTTGTACAAACATGGTATTTCTAATTGAACAAAATATGTCAGACTCCTCCACACCTCTGTTGGAGTTGGCCTGACCAGTTTTAAAAAGTGATTTAAGTCGAGAAACATTTGATCAAACATTTGGCCAGCAACTGAAAATAGGCACAGGAACCTAGTCAGTGTGTCGCTTTATCACACTCTGGTGTTATGCGCTTGTAAGAGACTGAATGGAAAACAGCAGAAATGCATTCTTACAGAAGCTATAGAACTAGATCAGGTTTCATTTAAAAAAAATCAGCCGTCAGACAAGTCCCTTGCTTTTAAATAAGAACCTGACAAACAACAAACCGGCAGCACAAACCTCTCTGTGTTTTTCCATTACCTACATAACTTCCTGTTGTCTGATATAAAGGCTTGCAAAAAACACTACTTTTCAAACAATAACGATCAAAGCAGTAGAGGCAGAGCTATCCTGACATCTTCAAAAAAAAATGTATCCCACTTTTTTCATAATGCATAATGACATTTTTTTGGAGCAAACTACCTGGCAAGTTAATCCCATGTACTTTAACTCAATACATCCAGTTTGCAATGTCCTTTTCTAACATGATCTTGAGAGTGCACCATTTTCAGAATTCCTCTTTAAACAAGGGGATAGTTATTGTTGCTGCAGTGTCTTTTGATGGCCAATAGAGTGCAGTCTAAGTGAGAGTCGTCTCTGCAGCACAGCACGTTTGGCTCTCAGTGCCATCACAAGTCAAGAGTTCCTCTCACTTTAAACTTCTTGGCAGAGCGCTCGCTGGCTCGCTGCTCAAACCTACTTCCATAGATGTGAGAGATGAAGCCGTTGATCTCCACAGCAAAAACACTGTTCCTCTTAGGGATCACTGGCACATGACAGGTGGAGAGAGAGAAACAAAGGAACACATGTGTTACCCTACTGAGATACATGTGCCATCACAGACAGATTTGATCATCATATTGTGTTATGAGAAGAGTTACATGGTGGTTCACACACATGTCGAAATGAATGAGCTGAATTGGACCAAACTGGTTTCCCTTTTTACCATGATGTGCAGTCTAACAGGAAGTGGAAGATTTGTTTAAAGGAATCCAGATAGCCCACTTCTAACCTGTAGACCATTATAAGTATTTTCTACCCACAGAACTGAAAGGCTAGTTTCTGTGTGTGGAAATCTAATCTATTTAACAGATTTTTCTTTCATGATTAAATACTGCCGTTTTGTGCAGTATTGTATAATGTTGCACTTTGTATAATAGAAGGCAAGGTGAGGGAATTTAAAATAATATAAAATGATAAATCTCTTCAAAAGATCTTTGTCACAACAAACATTTAGATTATCTTAATGATGACCCAGCTCTGCCAAGTTCAGTCTATAAACCATGACCCCAGGAACTGCTTTTTAATAAATGGAAAACAGATATAAATGGGACTTTTCCCCAACAATCTCCTGACAAATGCAAAACTAAAAGTTACATCAACAAAAATAACAACATGGAACAACATGGTCAGAATCATTCAAATGAACAGCGGGATGTGAAATGTAAAAAAAAACAACCACTTGTTGGAAGTCAGCTAAAGAGGGGGGGGGGGCAGTGAGTGAGACAGAGCTGTCAAACCTTTCAGTCTGTTCTCCTTAGTGATCATTTTGAAGACATGTTTGAATTCTTGGACTAAAATCCCTGTTGTCCCCACATATGATGGACATTTAGACCGGACCACTGTGAAATTGAAAAGAAAAGACACGGTTATATGGTGCATCCAGATCAGGGTCTATAACATAACAGATGTAACAGATGTTACAGTGCAGTGATCATACAGTGAACGTGCTCACCAACAACATCTCGTCATTGGCTTTCAGCTGAAACGTGTCAGTGGGTCACTTTAGAAACTGGCTGTTTTCTTCTTCACAGACATCAACAAACCTCTCTACACGTGATTGGTCAAAAATGTGTTTGATTGGTTGTTCTTGAAAAGTTTGACTGTCTATCTGACAACTGCTGCTGCAGGTATAACAGCTGTACACTATGGTACAGAACTAAACTCCCTGGATAAATTGGTTGAATATTGATCGTTAATTTAGACCTGAGCCATTTCTAGCAAGATGTTTTTACAAGTACAGTATACTTACTCCACCATTTGACATCATGAGTTCCTGTGATTTGGTACTATACAAAAAAAAGTGATTGAATCTAATTCACTTTGATGTGAACTTTAGAGAAAAGAAAAACTCCACCTGTGATGATGGCCCCATGGAAGTCAGCCTTCAGAAGCTTCTGCTGCACCAACTGAGGACTGCTGTAAAATTACAGAAGTTTCAGAGACTCAAGAAAAACAGCTTCAGATGAGATGTTACAAAGTAATGTTAGTGTGCATAACTGATTTACCTTGTTGGTTTCAATCCACTGCACAGGTCAATTATGTACTGTCTCCAGAGCTCATGCAGGGGAAGGAAGAGCTCGTATCTGATGATGGTGATATAAATGGTAAAGTTGGGGGGAGAGGAGGAAGGAGAGAACTGGGTAGATGAGCAGAGCACAGTGGACATCATCTAACACTTTTCCACATGAGAGACAACAGGTGTCACATGCTTCAGCTACTTCACCAACCTCTGGTTCTGAGGCTTGATCTGGAAGATCTTCATCGCCCTCTTCTGACGCGCATTCAATCCTTTGGCTTTTTTACTACTCCTCTTTGACTGGTCTTTCTTGGGCCTTGAGTAGCCCAGGACCACAGCTTTGTGGCTCAGTATGTTCTTCAAATCATGTCTTTCTTGATGCTGAATGCTGTGTTTTAGGAACGATTGGGTGAAGGCTTCCGCTTTAGAGCTGGTCTGAGACTGGAAATGAGACAACGACACCAAGTAAATTTACAGAGCTTACATAAACTGACATTTTTTCTGGAAAACACTCAGAACAATGTCCAGGCTGCACAGTTTGTTTTAAACTTTGATAGAAAATTCAGTCAGTATATCCTGCTTGATAGATCAATTATCATAATTGGCAATTATCTAAATTTCTTGCTGTTAATCTGCTGTCACTCTTCTGTCCTAGGTTCATCTGCACAAGAAGTCTGGATTCCACAGGATGTCACACGAGTCAAATGAGATGAATCTGCGCACCTCAACACCAAGTAGCTTCACCAAGTCTTGAGGAATCCTGGTTCGAACAAGTGCTTCTGTTGAGACAAATAAAATGAGAAAAACACAAAACCGGATCAACTCACTGACACTAGAACAGAAAGCGGCAGCTGGCCACAAGGACTTTTTTTATTTAAAAAGTACTTCAGCTGTAGCTTCTCGACTTGTATGTTATTGTAACTAACTATTGGGCTCCTTCAAGCAGAAAGTACATTTGGTTGCAACAATTGTTTCCATTAACTATTAGTGTATCAGCTTTTTTTCCAATGAACTGAGGAGTCTATAAAATGCCATTAAACTGTCAAATCTAAAATAATATCTTTATACCTCTTATTGTATTCACCCAACAGCCCAAAGTCAGAGCCATACAGTCAACTGATCATCAGTCAAAGTATTCCAGATGTGTCTAACTGCAGCAACATTTTCTGGTTCCTTGCTGGGATAATTGTTGCAATATTTTCCCAGCAGACCAGTTATCAGATGCTCGAAGCATCTCTACTGGCTCATTCGAAATTGAAAGTCTTGTGAAGTTTCATTTGGATGGAATGTACGATTTTTCTAATCCCATAACCAATATCCATATCAGTTATCCTACTTTTCATGAATGTGCAAATGTTCAAAAATTCCTAAAATAATTAGGGAGCAGTATTAAGTTGACAAACAACACCCACAGATAACTGATATATGAAATCCAAATACTTCCTTTTCCAAACATTGACGAAAAGTTTTGTGATTTCTGTTGAACATTATGCATATACCTCTCTGATTAACTTCAGAGGATCAGATCATAATCTGATTACAGCCTGCCTAATGAGCAATCAGATCACTGGATCGAGACAGGAACAGAAGAGTTAACCCTTTTAAAAGTTTAGTGACCAGTAGACGGGTTTCAGGTTGACCTCCTCAGAGACAGCAGAAAGTGTCCGAAAGGAAGGAGAAAGTATGAGATCAACATGCAAGGTTGAAAATGGAAACTGTTCCAGTGTGTTTGACTACGATAAATTAATATTCTGTGTCTGAAAGAAATAGTATCTACACACCCTGACGCCATTCACACCTAGTATATCTGTCCTGAGTGATCCAATCACGAGTGAACTTTTCACACAGCTGTGTCGTGGGACTCGTTTTAATTTATGGTTCCCCAACGGTTGCGCTTGATGCAAAGCAATTCAACGCGATTCCTGAAAGGATGTAGTTAGCAGACCAATCACAGCCTTGCGGGCTTCGTGAGGCTTGCAGAGCTTTGCCGTCTAGTTAGAAAAATTGGGTGACGTACGTAAGAACGCCCGGAAGGGCTCTTGCGCTTCCGGGCCCCTGAAAACGCAGAAGCATGCGCCGGCCTTAAGAGGCAAGTTAAAAGACAGTAGATAAAAAAAGAAAGATAGCGATACAGGTAGAGAAACAGGAGTGAGACGGAGAAAGGGAGAGAAACGGAGGAGTGAGCCGCAGAAAGGGAGAGAAACAGAGGAGTGAGATGGAGAAAGCGAGAGAAACAGGAGTGAGATGGCGAAAAGGAGAAAAACTGAGGAGTGAGACGGTGAAAGGGAGAGAAACGGAGGAGTGAGATGGAGAAAGGGAGAGAAACGGAGGAGTGAGCCGCAGAAAGGGAGAGAAACAGGAGCGAGATGGTGAAAGGGAGAGAAACGGAGGAGTGAGCCGCAGAAAGGGAGAGAAACAGGAGTGAGATGGTGAAAGAGAGAGAAACGGAGGAGTGAGCCAAAGAAAGGGAGAGAAACAGAGGAGTGAGATGGAGAAAGCGAGAGAAACAGGAGTGAGATGGAGAAAAGGAGAAAAACTGAGGAGTGAGACGGTGAAAGGGAGAGAAACGGAGGAGTGAGACGGAGAAAGGGAGAGAAACAAAGGAGTGAGACGGAGAAAGGGAGAGAAACGGAGGAGTGAGACGGAGAAAGGGAGAGAAACAGAGGAGTGAGATGGAGAAAGCGAGAGATACAGGAGTGAGATGGAGAAAAGGAGAAAAACTGAGGAGTGAGACGGTGAAAGGGAGAGAAACGGAGGAGTGAGACGGAGAAAGGGAGAGAAACAAAGGAGTGAGACGGAGAAAGGGAGTGAGACGGAGGAGTGAGACGGAGAAAGGGAGAGAAACGGAGGAGTGAGACAGAGAAAGGGAGAGAAACAGAGGAGTGAGACGGAGAAAGGGAGAGAAACAGAGGAGTGAGACGGAGAAAGGGAGAGAAACAGAGGAGTGAGATGGAGAAAGGGAGAGAAACAGAGGAGTGAGATGGAGAAAGCTAGAGAAACAGGAGTGAGATGGAGAAAAGGAGAAAAACTGAGGAGTGAGACGGTGAAAGGGAGAGAAACGGAGGAGTGAGACGGAGAAAGGGAGAGAAACGGAGGAGTGAGACGGAGAAAGGGAGAGAAACAGAGGAGTGAGATGGAGAAAGGGAGAGAAACAGAGGAGTGAGATGGAGAAAGCGAGAGAAACAGGAGTGAGATGGAGAAAGGGAGAGAAACGGAGGAGTGAGACGGAGAAAGGGAGAGAAACAAAGGAGTGAGACGGAGAAAGGGAGAGAAACGGAGGAGTGAGACGGAGAAAGGGAGAGAAACAGAGGAGTGAGACGGAGAAAGGGAGAGAAACAAAGGAGTGAGACGGAGAAAGGGAGAGAAACGGAGGAGTGAGACGGAGAAAGGGAGAGAAACAGAGGAGTGAGATGGAGAAAGCGAGAGAAACAGGAGTGAGATGGAGAAAGCGAGAGAAACAGGAGTGAGATGGAGAAAAGGAGAAAAACTGAGGAGTGAGACGGTGAAAGGGAGAGAAACAGAGGAGTGAGACGGAGAAAGCGAGAGAAACAGGAGTGAGATGGAGAAAAGGAGAAAAACTGAGGAGTGAGACGGTGAAAGGGAGAGAAACAGAGGAGTGAGATGGAGAAAGCGAGAGAAACAGGAGTGAGATGGAGAAAAGGAGAAAAACTGAGGAGTGAGACGGTGAAAGGGAGAGAAACAGAGGAGTGAGACGGAGAAAGGGAGAGAAACAAAGGAGTGAGACGGAGAAAGGGAGAGAAACGGAGGAGTGAGACGGAGAAAGGGAGAGAAACGGAGGAGTGAGACGGAGAAAGGGAGAGAAACAGAGGAGTGAGCCAGAGAAAAGGAGAGAAACGGAGGAGTGAGACGGAGAAAGGGAGAGAAACAGAGGAGTGAGCCAGAGAAAAGGAGAGAAACGGAGGAGTGAGACGGAGAAAAGGAGAAAAGTTCATACTTCCCACTGGGAGCACTGAACCTGTGTGTCTCTTATGTTCAGTAATGTGAAACGCCATTATGAGACAAAACATAAAGGTTTTGAACAAACATACCCAGTTAAATCTGAAGTGAGATCACAGAAAATAAGTGGTCTCAGAGCCCAATATGACCAGTCCACCAGGATCCTGAGCCACTCATTCACTGCCCAACAACGTGCTCATGAGTGGTCCCTCAGAGTTGCTTGGATTTTGGGTCGACACAAAAAGCCATTTACTGATGGAGGGGTTGTCAAAGAACGCATTTTATATATTACTTTGTCTTATTTTGAAATGCAGGCCTACTTTTATTTAGTTATTGCATGTCTGCAATCATACATATATGTTCAGTTCTATGTTACACGACAATAAATATTGTCAAAACGCTTTTGAATCGTACTGAATTCATTTGATTTGACAGTCAGGTATTGAGTACATGCAATTTCTGATACAACTGCTAGGCTACTTAAATATATATCACACTAAATAGATGATTTGTATGTGGCCACAATATATGGATATATTATACACACACACACACACCCCACCCCTACACAGAGAAAATGGACAAACCGGGGTTAGGGTAAAAACATTTGGACATCCCGTGTATATCGTCCTCTTAGTACTTTCATCTCCATTTGAGTTCATTCATTTCTAGTGTTTCTTAAACGTCTCGTTCGAACGTTAGTAGTGTACGTAGTTTACATTTCACCTCATTGAACGTCACTGCACCGAAGCATCTCCTTTTCAGGTTGTCCTTTAAATATTAACTTCACTTCGCCTTTAAACTTACCATCCATTTGCACGTATATGTCGATTTCCCACAGAAAGTTAAGACAAATGTAGGTAAATAACTGTCAAGCTCCGCGTGCACGTCCTCACTTCCGCTTCCTTCTCTTCTTCTGCTAGTGTTCAGGCATAGTACTGCCCGTTGTGATGTGATGATGTTGCCCCCTGCAGTCGACACCACGCACTTCAATTCAATTCAATTCAATTCAATTCAATTCAATTCAATGCAATTCAATTCAATTCAATTTGATTTGTATAGCACCAAATCATAATATACATTTATCACAAGGCACTTTACATAGAAGGTCAAGGACCTTGAACATGTATAGAGAATCCCAACAGTTCTCACAATGAGCAGCACCTGGGCGAGTGTGGAGAGAAAAAAACTCCTTCATTAACTGTGGCAGGAACACTAATGCACCATCAGGTTTCAGCTCTGACTGTTATAATGACAACAATAAGTGTGTAAAGATGTTAACAACCTATTCATATAATAATTAATTAATAAGAAACTATGGGAGGAAAAAAACACAAAGTGTGAGAGAGAAGGGGAGAAGTGCTCAGTGCATGATGGGAGTTTCCCCAGCAGTCTAGACCTATAGCAGCATAACTAAGGGCTGGTTCTGGACTCACCTAATCCAGACCTAACTATAAGCTATAAGGTGAGCTAGTTCCACAGGAGAGGAGCCTTGCTTAGTCACTTTAACATGTCCACTGTCACTCTGGATAACTTCTTTCATTTTGCAGTATTTTTGGACAGAAATTGTGGGACAACATGCACTTTCCTTTTTCAAAAGAATTATCATCAGACCAGCTCATATCATGGCTGACACATCAGGGCCATTTCAGTCATTAAGAGAAACTTCCAGAAAAAAAAGGACTACAAACCAAATTTGCATTTTTCAGAACCAGAGGTGACTATATATGGCTGATTGACATTAAATAGCCATAACCTTAGAATGTATATGAAACCTCTCCAGCAAGTTTCTATTCATTAACCATAAGGAACAATAGATACAGGTAACTGTTGGAGTCTCAGTGTTAATTCCACAGCTAACATTGATGAACATGGTTATTGAGTAATGTGTATTCTCCCACTTCAATGAATGAAGTAGGCTACAGTTTAACAAATTCAATCAAATATTGTTTGTATAGGCCATATTCACAAATCACAATTAGTCCCACAGGGCTTAACAAGGTCCTCAACCCCCGGCAACCACCAGGAAAATTAACGGGAGGAGGCCCATAGAAACCACATGTGAGAGATCCCTTTGCCAGGATGGACAGAACTGCAAGAAGCCACGTGTAGCTGAGAACATCTGTAAAATAACTATATTTGCATTGATAAGAAAAAACTATTTTTAATATAATGGAATGGTTTGTCAATGTCAATTATTATTTTTCTTCTTCTTCTTCTTCTTCTTCTTCTTCTTCTTCTTCTTCTTCTTCTTCTTCTTCTTCTTCTTCTTCTTCTTCTTCTTCTTCTTCTTCTTCTTCTTATTATTATTTCTATTGATCTCTATGTAAAAAACAACAAGAATGCTATTTTTACAGCTAAACCCTTGGAATAAACTTTTAGTTTCAGATACCTTTGAGTAGCTCTTTTAATATGTGCTGTGGCTTTAGTCTTTTTCTCTACAGTCTGCAATATGATCCATGTCTCACTTTCACTTCTAACAATTGTTTCCATCCAGCCGTGGTCTGGGCCACTTGACAAAGCTACCTTTTCCATTTGAAAAAGTGAAGTATAGTACTTATTAGGTCCTTGACTTGATTGATGCATGCTGCTGAGAGATGAACTGAACCTGGTAAAAGATAAAGACACTGTAAGAAGTGATCCCATCTGCAGTGAGGCAGAGATGATTTCAGTGGAGGATGTAATGCCTAGATTTCTATTGGTTGGAGAATGATGAGTCACTTCATAATAAGCGAGAACAGAAGTTTGGTGAGCACACAGACATGAGCAGCCTCAGCATGTGGAAGAGTCAAACTGGAGCGGCAACAGTTTAGCAGACAAACAGGTTTGAACAGGAGCGGAGAAAATCTGCATGTGAACAGGGGGAAGAGAGAGCTGGCTTTGAGGGAATCTGCAAACGATCCTGAACTCACTATAGTTCCTACTGAGGCAAAATAGCCAGTCACCCAAGTTAATTCAGGAGTATGACTTCCGAAAAAGACGACATTGTCTCAGACAGGCTTGATTATGACATCACTCCAGGGCCGGCCCTGGCAATGTTGGCCCCCTAGGCGAGATTTCAAATTGGCGCCCCCCAACATACACACTCAAACTGTTATGCATCCACAATAATTTTTGGACTGTATACAGATGCACACACAGGCAGACAAAATTGTAAGCTATAAAAAACAATAAAACTATATAACAAAAAATATGAAGAGTCTGAAATTTTCTCTGGCCCTCTCCCTAACACTACAGGTGATGACATGTTTAGTCGCATGTTTTCTTTTAACCGCTGGCTGTCGAGGTGGTGTCCTGTAAACGGTGTGGGCTTTATAGATAATTGGCAAACTTTTTGGAGGAAACCTGGTCTTGTTAGGAGAGACGGCGTTCATCCCACTTGGGATGGAGCAGCTCTCTTATCTAAGAATATTACTAAGTCTATCACATGACAACCCAGAGTTGGGACCAGGAAGCAGAGCTGCAGTGCTAATCACTTCTCTGCGCTCCCTCTGGATCAGTCACCCAACCGCATAGAGACTGTCTCTGTCTACCGTCCGATTCAATTATTTAAATTAAACAATAACAGAGCGAGAACTCACAATAATCTTATACAAATTAACACAACCTCTGGAACAACACAGGAAACTAAGACTTTCAAATGTGGTCTTTTAAACATTAGATCACTGTCCTCAAAGGCTATTTTAGTTAATGAACTAGTCTCAGACTACAATATAGATGTAATGTCCCTTACTGAGACGTGGCTGCATCCTGATGAATATGTCAGTTTGAATGAATCTACTCCCCCCAGTCATATAAATTCACACGTTCCCAGGGAACTCGGGCGAGGAGGTGGAGTTGCTGCTATTTTTAACTCCAGTCTATCAATTAATCCTAAACCTAAACTTAGCTACAACTCATTTGAATGTCTTGTTCTTAATCTTCCACGTCAATCCAGGAAACACCAACAGCCAATCATATTTGCTGTAGTTTATCGTGCTCCTGGGGCTTATACTGAATTTCTAACAGAATTCCCTGAGTTTTTATCAAACCTAGTCCTAAAGACAGATAAAATTATTATTGTTGGTGACTTTAATATTCATGTTGACAATAATAAAGATAGCCTGAGCGTAGCATTTATTTCAATACTAGACTCAATTGGTTTTAGTCAGTGTGTGCATCAACCTACTCATTGTTGTAACCACACACTTGACCTTGTGTTATCATACGGTGTCAAAATTGAACATTTAACAGTACTTCCGCGCAATCCAGTACTATCAGACCATAATTTAATAACCTTCGATTTTTCACTATCTGAATATATGCCACTAATAAAAAACTCATTTTCTAGATGTCTACCTGATAGTGCTGTAGCTAAATTTAAGGAAATAATTCCGATTACATTTAAACCCGTATTATCCGTCGACATAAACAACAAATTCTTTAAAAACCCGAGCTCTATTGAGATTGACCACCTCGTAGAAAGCTCTGCAGACTCATTACGATTAACATTAGACTCAATAGCGCCTCTAAAAAAGAAATGTGTAAAACATAGTAAATTAGCTCCGTGGTATAATTCCAAGACACATGAGTTGAAACAAATATCAAGAAAATTAGAAAGGAAGTGGCGCTCCAGCAACAGTGTTGAAAATCTCCTAGACTGGAAGAGTAGTGTTACAGAATATAAAAAGGCTCTCCACAAAGCAAGAGCTGCCTATTACTCAAAACTAATAGAAGAGAATAAAAACAACCCCAGGTTTCTCTTCAGCACTGTAGCCAGGCTGACAGAGAGTCACACCTCCACCGAACCCAGTATTCCTCGATCCCTAAATTGCAATATCTTTATGACCTTTTTTAATGATAAAATTCTAACTATTAGAAATAAAATCAATCATCTCCTGCCCTCAATTGGCACTAATACCCTCCCAACAATAGAGATCTCAGAAACGGCTGAGAATCCTTCCCATTATTTAGACAGCTTCTCTCTGATCACCCGTGATCAGTTTACCAAAATAGTCTCAGGTTCTAAACCAACAACCTGTATTTTAGATCCGATTCCAACTAAATTACTTAAAGAAATTCTGCCCCTAATAGATAATTCGTTACTTAACACAATCAATCTGTCATTATCATCAGGTTATGTACCACAGTCTTTTAAAATAGCTGTAATCAAACCCCTACTCAAAAAACCCACCCTAGACCCAGAGGTTTTAGCAAATTACAGGCCAATATCTAATCTCCCCTTCCTATCTAAAATCTTAGAAAAAGTTGTAGCCAATCAGCTGTGTGAGTTTCTCCAGGAAAATAATATATATGAAGACTTTCAGTCTGGGTTTAGAACCAATCATAGCACAGAGACAGCCCTGGCAAAAGTCACTAATGACCTTCTAATAGCTTCAGATCAGGGACTTGTGTCTGTCCTCGTTCTGTTAGATCTCAGTGCAGCATTCGACACAATTGACCATCAAATTTTATTAGAGAGACTAAAACAGTTAATTAACATTAAAGGAACGGCCTTAAACTGGTTTAAATCTTATTTTGCTGATCGCTCCCAATTCGTTCAAATCAATGATGAGTCATCGGTGCGCACCAAAGTTAACCATGGTGTCCCACAGGGGTCTGTGCTCGGCCCAATTTTATTCTCATTATATATGCTTCCACTAGGAAACATTATCAGGACACACTCGGTAAATTTTCACTGTTATGCGGATGACACCCAGTTATATTTGTCAATAAAACCTGATCAAAGTAATCAATTAACTAAACTTCGAGCATGTCTCAAGGACATAAAAACCTGGATGACCCGCAATTTTCTCTTATTAAACTCAGATAAAACAGAGGTTATAATACTCGGCCCTAAACACCTTAGAGATACATTATCTAATGATATAGCTGCGCTAGATGACATTGCCCTTGCTTCCAATGACACAGTCAGGAACTTGGAAGTGATCTTCGATCCTGATTTGTCCTTTAATAGTCACTTAAAAGTAATTTCTAGGACCGCGTTTTTCCACTTGCGTAATATCTCAAAAATCAGACATGTCCTTTCGCAAAAAGATGCAGAAAAACTAGTCCACGCCTTTGTTACATCGAGACTGGACTATTGTAATTCATTATTATCAGGCTCCAGCAGCAAGTCGTTAAAGACTCTGCAGCTGGTCCAAAATGCCGCAGCACGTGTCCTGACGAGAACTAAGAAAAGAGAGCACATTTCTCCAGTATTAGCATCGCTACACTGGCTTCCTGTTAAATCTAGAATAGAATTTAAAATTCTCCTCCTCACCTTCAAGGCCCTTAATGATATGGCACCTCTTTACCTTAAAGAGATGTTAGTTCCATATCAACCTACTAGAGCACTCCGATCCCAGAACTCAGGTTTACTTGTTGTCCCTAAAGTCTCTAAAAGTAGAGTAGGAGCCAGAGCTTTTAGCCATCAAGCCCCACTGCTGTGGAATAATCTCTCACTTTCAGTTAGGGAGGCAGACACGCTCTGTTCGTTTAAAAGTAGACTCAAAACCTTCCTTTTTTATAAAGCTTATAGTTAGAGCTAATTTGTGCGATGTTCCAAATTTGATTAAATGGCAAAAACCCCTGATGATGCTAAGACGCACAGGGAATTTATGACACAAGACACACGGAGCTTCTCTTTCCTGCTTCTCCTTCCTTTTCTCCATATTTATCACATCAAGATAATTCTTATCTGATCAGTACATGTTACTAACTTGACCCCTTTTCCCGGAGTTTCTGTGCCTTAGCGCCCGCGGATGCAGGGCCACAGCTGTGGCCGCACCATGGATTATGATTGTGGATCGCGTGTCGGAGGTCGCAATGGTGGATCCAGTTCGGTGGATTCTGTATCGTGCCAGCTGATCGTCGTTGTAATGGAGGATCCTTTGTCGCGTTGGCATCGGATGATGAGGGACCACGACCGAGGCGGCAGCTGATAATGGATTCTAACTGGCGGCGGTGGACAATGACTGTGGATTATAGTGGATCCCATCCTGATGCTGGATCGTGGTCTTGCTGCTGGCCAGAGACTGTGATTGCAGCGGGACTGCCTGACACATAGTATTGAAAAATGTTTAGCCTAATGGATGCTGCTAAAAATCCTGATGATGTTTTCTTACACCTGACATCTATTGCACTTCTGTCCGTCCTGAGAGAGGGATCCCTCACATGTGGCTCTCTCTGAGGTTTCTACATATTTTTACCTGTGAAAAGGGTTTTTAGTAGTTTTTCCTTACTCTTGTTGAGGGTTAAGGACAGAGGATGTCACACAATGTTAAAGCCCCATGAGACGAATTGTTATTTGTGAATGTGGGCTATACAAATAAAACTTGATTGATTGATTGATTGATTGAAATCAGCTGTACTGATAGCATATCATGTCATGTCGACAAAAATAAACATTAATGATGTCCAAAATCGGGGTGATTCTTACCTCTATATTGTTCTTTCTTCTCCTCCACTACTTTGCGGTGCTTTCTGAATTGTGCACCTGATGCACCGCAGCGTGTCTGTTCACACAGGGAGCCCATCCAGGAGGATGTTTTAGATGCTGGCTTCTCTGTCCACGGAGCCATGGATGGTGACATCAGCAAATGTCCCTACTATGCTGCCAAAATGAGTAGGTTTTTAAACTTCTCTTTGTATGCATCATGCTTCTATGAAGAACTGTTGTGAGGTTGTTGTTGTCAACATTTGTTTTTCTCTTTTTGTGCATCCAGCAGCCTCGAGTGGAACGGCATATGCCAGTCAACTTGCCATGGCCGAACTCCGACACCCAACGGGACAGGTTCTGTTTGCAACTTGGATTGCTGCTCTGGCTGGATTCGCTGCATGGTTTCTGATGTGATCCCGCCTCCAGCCTGTCATTTTGCTGCTGAGAGAGGGAGAGGGGGAGACAGAGGATAAACAGCTGTTTTTCAAGACATAGCACACGTACACTTTGACAAGTGCATATTTTATTAAAACTATTTCATATAATTGAATGTCTACTAATGCATATTGAAATGATTTAATTTTTTGCTTTGGGTTTTTAAGCTATATTATGATTAAGGTGTAAACAGAGAAGTTTGAGAAGGAAATTTTCTTCTTCTAATATTAATGGTTTATCTAAATTCTTCTAATAGACCTGTAGTTTATCTACTTGACGGTTACTTATGTTCGAGGTAGGTCTTTTAACATCTCATTTGTTTTGAGTACACAAGTATCCACCATCGCTACAACTGGGTACCCATCATCCATATGACTTTGACGTAAGTTTTCTCCTGTTAGTACAAAATTATTATAATATAAAATTAATTACACTGCATGTGTAATGAATTTTCATCCTGACACAGTATGCTTGTTGCACACAGAGTATCAAAGGAGATGTGTTGATAGTAACATTTAAACCAGGATGTTGTGCTCTCAACGCATACTGCATGTGACTATGCAGTATTCTTTCATTAGCAAAGCTCATTCAGGACAACAGCTGGAGTGCAGCTGTTTGGTCACAGCCATGGAAACCTAAGTAATGATACTGATGTGTTATGTATTCTCGTTTCTCAGGTTCCTGCTGCAGAAAGATGGCAATATAGTATGTTGGGCATGGACCGCCTGATATTGTCACAGTCTGCTCATCTCCTGTCTGCTGGTATTTTTCCACTCCTCTGTCTCTGCTCCACTCTACCTGTTAGCCACGCCCCCTCATCAGGCCAACTCTCCACACCTGTGACAGCCCTGGCTGCATATAAGCCTGCTCCTGTCTCTGCTTCAGTGCCAGATTGTCTTGCGTAAATGCCTGACCTCCAGCATTTCTCTCTCTGGCCTGCTACCTGTTATCTGCCTGCTACCTGCTCCGGCCTGCTACCTGCTACCTGCCTGCTACCTGCCTGCTACCTGCTCCGGCCTGCTACCTGCTACCTGCCTGCTACCTGCCTGCTACCTGCTCCGGCCTGCTACCTGCTATCTGCCTGCTACCTGCCTGCTACCTGCTCCGGCCTGCTACCTGCTATCTGCCTGCTATCTGCCTGCTATCTGCCTGCTACCTGCCTGCCACCTGCTTGCTACCTGCTTGCTACCTGCTCCGGCCTGCTACACAGCTCACCACTGAACCTGTCTGCATCTAGGTAATCCTCCTGCTGTGGACCTTGCCTCCACTCAGCAACACCAGACTCACTCCTTGCCGGATCTCGCTGAAGATCACTGGGAACAAAGACTTTTCACCCTGCCACTGTTAAGAACTGTTTTAGACTGCAGTGAAAAATAAAGTTCATTACCAATTAAGATCTCGTCTGCCTGTGCTGCATTTGGGTCCTCACCATACCCGTGACAGTACAATCTGGCCAGACATGGACCCAGCGCACACGCCGATGGATCGCCTGGAGAAGGTAGAGGCGATGCTCCAGCACCACGAGGCGCTGCTGCTTTCGAACTCAGCAGATGTTCGACTGGCGGTGACTAAGCAGGAGCAGGCGTTTACCTTGCTAGCCTCGCAGGTCCAACAACTCGCCGCAGCTTTTGCTCAAGCTGTCCCTCTGCCTCCAGAACCAGTCCAGCCTCTACCAGTCCCGGCTGCCTCTGCTTCCGCCTCGGAGCCTCGTGTGGGGGTTCCTGAACGCTACGCCGGAGACGCGGAGGGCTGCCGCCCGTTCCTCACGAACTGTTCCATCCTGTTTGCCCTCCAGCCCCACACCTTCGCTTCGGAAGACGCCAGGGTGGTGTTCACCGTGAATCATCTGACGGGGCGCGCTCGGCTGTGGGGAACAGCCGAGTGGGAGCGTCGCACTCCAGCGTGCTCCACTTTCCAAGCCTTCGCCGCTGAGCTCCGCAAAGTGTTCGGAGAAGCTTCCCGAGGTCCGGACGCTTCTGGAGGGCTTCTGGGTCTGAAGCAAGGGTCTCGTTCAGTGGCCGATTACTCCATCCACTTCCGCACCCAGGCTAGCTCCAGTGAGTGGAACCAGGCTGCCCAGTGCGACGCATTCCTGATGGGGCTCGCTGACTACATTAAAGACGAACTGATTTCATACGACCTTCCCACCACTGTCGACGGCATAATTGAGCTGGCGTCCCGCATCAACCGTCGCATTCAAGCGAGACAGCGGGAGAAACATCAGGGGCTCGCAGGACGACGCCAGCCCGCCCCTTCACCAGCGGCTTCCGACGTATCGATGCTTTCTGGCTGCCGGTATTCAGGGGAGCCTGAACCCATGCAGGTGGGTCGGGCCAGTCTAACTCCAGAAGAGAGGAGGAGACGCCGCGAGGGGAGCCTCTGCCTGTATTGTGGCCAAGCGGGACACTTTATTTCCAGGTGCCCGCTAAAAGGTCGGGCTCATCAGGAAGGAAGGAGTTCCTGGTGAGTCATACATCTAGCTCCTCCTCCAGCCCACGATCCCTGTGCCAGGTCCGCCTGCTACTGCCTGAGGGATCCCAGACCCTCGCCACCCTCATTGACTCTGGCTCTGATGCCAACATTATGGACTCTAACCTAGCTCTGCAGCTGGGTGTCGGTCAGATTCCCCTGCCAGCTCCAGTTTCCACCAACGCTCTGGATGGCCGACTTCTGGGAACTGTGACCCACCTGACAGTGCCTATACGGATGTTAATTTCCGGGAACCACCATGAAACACTCCAGTTTCACATCCTGCACTCTCCTCGTCATCCTCTCCTTCTGGGGTTCCCATGGCTCCGACGTCACAATCCACACCTTGATTGGACCACAGGGGCGATCCTGGGGTGGAGTTCATCGTGTCACCAGGTCTGCCTCAAGCAAGCCGCCACACCACGACCTTCTGCCACGACCAGTTCTTCTACCGATGTGCTGGGGGTCCCGGCTGAGTATCTGGACTTCAGGGAGGTCTTCAGTAAGGCCAAGGCAACCTCCCTGCCCCCACATCGGCCCTATGACTGTGCCATCAGCCTCCAGCCCGGTGCCACGCCGCCCAGAGGACGCCTGTATTCCCTGTCCGTTCCTGAGAGGGGGGCGATGGAGACATATATCAATGACGGTCTAGCGGCAGGCATCATCCGCCCTTCCTCGTCTCCGGCTGGAGCAGGTTTCTTCTTCGTGGAGAAGAAAGACAAGACACTCCGCCCCTGCATTGATTATCGTGGATTGAATGACATTACCATCAAGAACCGGTACCCCCTGCCTCTCATCTCCTCAGCTTTCGAGCTCCTAGAGGGGGCCACCATATTCACCAAGCTTGACCTGCGCAACGCCTACCACCTGGTCCGGATCCGCGAGGGGGACGAGTGGAAGACGGCGTTCAATACCCCCACTGGTCACTACGAGTACCTGGTGATGCCCTTCGGCCTCACCAACGCTCCTGCTGTCTTCCAGGCTCTGGTCAACGACGTGCTCAGGGACATGCTCAACAAGGTCGTCTTCGTGTACCTTGATGACATTCTGATCTTCTCCCGCTCCAGAGAGGAACATGTACATCACGTCCAGAAGGTCCTCCAACGTCTGCTGGAAAACTCCCTGTTCATCAAGGCCGAGAAGTGTGAGTTTCACGTCTCGTCTGTCTCCTTCCTGGGGTACGTTGTAGGGAGAGGGACCGTGGAGATGGACTCAGCCAAGGTTTCTGCCGTCACCACTTGGCCCGCCCCTGATTCCCGCAAGCAGCTGCAACGTTTCCTGGGCTTCGCCAACTTCTACCGGAAGTTCATCAGGGGCTACAGTTCGGTGGCGGCCCCCCTCACAGCTCTTACCTCCTCCAAGGTTCCGTTTCTCTGGTCCACGGCCGCCAATGACTCTTTTCTGGCCCTGAAGACACGATTCACCTCGGCCCCCATCCTCCAAATACCGGACCCTGAACGGCAGTTCGTGGTCGAGGTGGACGCTTCCGACTCGGGAGTGGGGGCTGTCTTGTCCCAGAGAGCAGCCTCCGACCAGAGGTTGCACCCCTGCGCATTCTATTCCCGACGTTTGACCCCGGCAGAGAGGAATTATGACATTGGAAACCGAGAGCTCCTCGCCGTCAAGTTGGCTTTAGAAGAGTGGCGACACTGGCTCGAGGGGACTAAACTGCCGTTTCTGGTATGGACTGACCATAAAAACCTTGAGTACCTCCAGTCCGCCAAAAGACTGAACTCCCGCCAGGCTCGATGGGCACTCTTCCTGACCCGCTTCAACTTTTCCCTCTCCTATCGACCGGGGTCCCGCAACGTCAAGCCCGATGCCCTGTCCCGTCAGTTCTCGGAAAAGGAGGGGGACAGGACCGACCCAGACACTATCCTGCCTTCTTCCCGTCTGGTGGCCACACTCACCTGGGAGATAGAGGAGAAGGTCAGGGTCGCCGCCCAAGACCAGCCCGGACCAAGTGCTTGCCCTCCCAACTGTCTGTTCGTCCCGCCTGACCTCCGGTCCGAGGTTCTACAATGGGCCCACAGCTCTCAACTTACCTGTCATCCAGGGATCCAACGGACCAAGGACATGGTGCGGCGCCGGTTCTGGTGGACGTCACTGGATGAGGACATTCGGGGGTTCGTCAATGCCTGTCCCACCTGCAACCAGCACAAGCCGGCTCATCATGCCCCTGCCGGTCTTCTACATCCTCTGCCTGTGCCTCATCGTCCCTGGTCGCACATTTCTTTGGACTTTGTCACCGGTCTACCACCATCCAGCGGCAACACTACTATCCTGACGGTGGTAGATAGGTTCAGCAAGATGGCACATTTCGTGCCCCTGCCCAAACTCCCATCTGCCAAAGAGACGGCTAAACTACTCCTCCTCCACGTCATCCGTCTCCATGGCATCCCAGTGGACGTGGTCTCTGATCGGGGTCCCCAGTTCGCCTCAGTATTCTGGAGGGAGTTCTGCTCGCTCCTGGGAGCCACCGTCAGCCTGTCCTCGGGGTACCACCCCCAGTCCAACGGCCAGACCGAACGCAAGAATCAGGAGATGGAAACGGCACTACGCTGCATGACGTCTCAAGACCCTACTTCTTGGTCCGAACAGCTTCTATGGGTAGAATACGCCCACAACACCTTGACCAGCTCCGCCACCGGTCTCTCCCCCTTTGAGTGCACCTATGGGTTCCAACCACCGCTTTTTCCGGCACTTGAGAAAGAAACATCCTGCCCCTCTGTCCAGGACTTCATCCGCCGTTGTCGCAGGACTTGGACCCGAGCCAGGGCGGCTCTACTCCGGGCCGCTGACCGCTACACCGCGGCCGCCAATCGCCACCGCTCCAAGGCCCCAGACTACCAGCCGGGTCAGAAAGTTTGGCTTTCCACCCGTGATCTTCCCCTCCGGGTGGAATCCAAGAAACTGGCTCCTCGCTTCATCGGCCCGTTCGAGATCCAGGAGATCGTCAACCCAGTGGCAGTGAGGCTCAAACTCCCTAGATCCATGCGGGTTCATCCCACGTTTCATGTCTCCAAGGTTAAACCGGTCCAAGAGAGCGCCCTGGTTCCTGCCACGCCACCTCCCAGACCACATCCTCCGTCGGAGTCCCCAAACGACAGCGACGACAGTCTCCCCGGGACCAGGGTCTTGGAGATGGACACTGGGCTCTCGGACGAGTATTAGCCCTCCTCCAGGCCCCCGCCTACCACCCGGTTTGGTCCATTCGTCTTGGGACGTCGAGAGCCGTCCCTTGAGGGGGGGGTTCTGTCACAGTCTGCTCATCTCCTGTCTGCTGGTATTTTTCCACTCCTCTGTCTCTGCTCCACTCTACCTGTTAGCCACGCCCCCTCATCAGGCCAACTCTCCACACCTGTGACAGCCCTGGCTGCATATAAGCCTGCTCCTGTCTCTGCTTCAGTGCCAGATTGTCTTGCGTAAATGCCTGACCTCCAGCATTTCTCTCTCCGGCCTGCTACCTGCTACCTGCTCCGGCCTGCTACCTGCTACCTGCCTGCTACCTGCCTGCTACCTGCTCCGGCCTGCTACCTGCTACCTGCCTGCTACCTGCCTGCTACCTGCTCCGGCCTGCTACCTGCTATCTGCCTGCTACCTGCCTGCTACCTGCTCCGGCCTGCTACCTGCTATCTGCCTGCTATCTGCCTGCTATCTGCCTGCTATCTGCCTGGTACCTGCCTGCCACCTGCTTGCTACCTGCTTGCTACCTGCTCCGGCCTGCTACACAGCTCACCACTGAACCTGTCTGCATCTAGGTAATCCTCCTGCTGTGGACCTTGCCTCCACTCAGCAACACCAGACTCACTCCTTGCCGGATCTCGCTGAAGATCACTGGGAACAAAGACTTTTCACCCTGCCACTGTTAAGAACTGTTTTAGACTGCAGTGAAAAATAAAGTTCATTACCAATTAAGATCTCGTCTGCCTGTGCTGCATTTGGGTCCTCACCATACCCGTGACAGATATACCCCTATAGTGTCCATGTTTAATTAATTTTCATGCCAGTGGGTTTTTTTTAAATGCTAAAAGTGTTTTTGGAAATACAGAAGGGACACATACTTGAATTTCAGGGACGCAGGTTGAGTAAAACTTAGTGTTAGGTGGGGAGGAATAATTGTTGGTTTTGAATTCTCTTGCATTTTCATTAACCCCAGGGAATGTTTTTTGAGAGAGGATTCCAGATTCATTCACTAGACTGGCACACTAGAGCTCAACAGGGCCGTACAGGTTCATCTTTGATCCATGCAGCTTTCTTCTACCAAGTTTTGTGGTTATTGGTCCAGTAGTTTATTACATGTTGACTGACAAATCAGAGGTGAAAACATAACCTCCTTAGCAGATGTAATAAAACCTCCACAGATTTATCAAGGAAATGTCACCAACATTACTAATAATTAGAAACACAACAGGAAATTAAAAGTAGAATTAAATGATTAATTTATTAAAAGCTCATTTCCCCTGCTACTTAGTCTATAGGGTTTTTATATTGTGTTTTATTTACATTGTATATATTGGATATTTTTGTCGTGCACTGGTTGCTGGTTGTACATCAAATTGCCCTTGAAGGATAATAAAGATTTTCTTTTATGGACAGCTTTAGTTAATCACAAGCTGCACAAACCAAGCAAGAGCAGCAGAGGAACCCAGCAGCCAGCAGGGGGCAGCCTCAGGACATCACATGGAAACAAGCAGCAGCAGACTGTGATTCTTGTAAGGCGTCAGAAGACAAGTTTGGAAACTACTGGGTTATTCTCTAACAATAGGTTTTTAAAGCATGTTAAATCCTCCAGTATCTAAAATCCCCAAAAATATTTTTTCTGAAGTGTGTATAAAAAGCAGCATAAACACATACACGGACACACACACGATAATTTGTCCATCTTCATCACGGGAGTCAGCAGGCTGTTTGGCCTAGTGGGTAGAGTGGTCATCAACACTAAGGTCGCAGGTAATCCCCAATCTTTTTTATCTGCGTGCCAGCAATATACTGAACTCTTAAAATCGGCAGGATTTCAGTCACCTATTAATTCCAAAATATATTACACTATGTAGATTTAAATTAATTATATAAGAAAAAAGAAAAATTAAATGAATAAAAAAAAAAACTGCACACGCAAATTGTGCTCAATGGGCTTCTGCGCAGGATGTGCGCAGTAGGTTTCTTCGCAGGATGTGCGCAATAGGCTTCTGTGCAGGAGGTGCGCACGCAGTTTTAAAAGTTTTTTTTTAATTAAATTAAATAAAATTTTTTATTTAATTTGATTAATTAAATGTTTTTATATATATATTTAATTTGAAATGGTTATGGTTCATTTTTGTTTTTAAATTTACATATTATTCGATTTTGTGCAATGAATAGGTGGTTGAAGTCCTGCCAACACGACAGCCTGCCATACTTAGCCATGAGTTCAGATCCAGCTCCTGTGTCCACTGGTGTCCTGGTTCCACCCATGGCAGCGTAGTGGCGTGGGGCTGGCTCATCCCTGCGACCCAGGGAGCGCATTTCTCCGCACTGGTTCAGGGGTAAATGATACGTGTCTTTACAGGTGACTGACCTACGCAAGCCTGTAGCCACCCCCACCCCCCACAGGAGATTATGTGCTTGTGTGTGTGTGTGTGGCCGCGGCGCTTCCTGGTTCTTCCCGGCATTAAGCTGCCGGTGTGAACATGGGCGAGTAAATGAGGCGGACCGCTTTTGGCGGCGCTTCTACCTCCGGTGCGTCCCGGGGTTAGAGGATGATGGTGTGACGTTAATACAATGCTCAAAAAAAATTTAAGGAACACTTTGAAAACACATCAGATCTCATTGTGAAAAAAATTATGTTGGAGATTTATACTGATATGGACAGTTTAATGTCTTAGGAACAAAAGGATGCCACATCTTTGATGGAAATAAAAGTTTTCAGCCTACAGAGGGCTCAATTTTATAGACACCCCGAAAATCATAGTGAAAAAGTGATGTGGCAGGCTTGTCCATTTTGCCAAAATTCAATTTCTGCAACTCAAAATGCTACTCAATATCTTGTGTGACCCCACGTGCTTGTATGCATGCTTGACAACATCACGGCATGCTCCTAATGAGACAACGGATGGTGTCTTGTGGGATGTCCTCCCAGATCTGTCTGAGGGCATCAGTGAGCTCCTGTAAAGTCTGAGGAGCAACCTGGCAGCGTCTGATGGACCGAAACATAATGTCCCAGAGGTGTTCTATCGGGTTTAGGTCAGGTGATCGTGAGGGCCAATCAACTGCATCAATTTCTTCATCCTCCAGGTACTGCCTGCATACCCTTGCCCACATGAGGCCGGGCATTATCGTGCATCAGGAGGAACCAAGGACCTACTGCACCAGCGTAGGGTCTGACCATGGGTTCAAGGATTTCATCCCGATACCTAATGGCAGTAAGACTGCCGTTCTCTAGCCTGTAGAGGTCTGTGCGTCCCTCCATGGATACGCCTCCCCAGACCATCACTGACCCACCACCAAACCGGTCATGCTGAACGATGTTGCAGGCAGCAGAGCGTTCTCCTTGGTTTCTCCAGACCCTTTCACGTCTATCACAGGTGCTCAGGGTTAACCTGCTCTCATCTGTGAAAAGCACAGGGCGCCAGTGGCGGACATGCCAATTCTGGTGTTCTATAGCAAATGCCAATCGAGCTCCACGGTGCTGGGCAGTGAGCACAGGGCACACTACAGGACGTCGCGCCCTGAGGCCACCCTCATGAAGTCTGTTTCTGACTGTTTGGGCAGAGACATTCACACCAGTGGCCTGCTGGAGGTCATTCTGTAGGGCTGGAGGTCATTCTGTAGGGCTGGAGGTCATTCTGTAGGGCTGGAGGTCATTCTGTAGGGCTCGGGCAGTGCTCAACCTGTTCCTCCTTGTACAAAGCAGCAGGTATCGGTCCTGCTGATGGGTTGAGGACCTTCTACGGCCCTGTCCAGCTCTCCTAGAGTAACTGCCTGTCTCCTGGAATCTCCATGTTCTGGAGATTATGCTGTGAGACACATCAAATCTCCTTGCAACGGCACGCATGGATGTGCCATCCTGGAGGAGTTGGACAATCTGTGCAACTTCTGTAGGGTTAAAAAATCGCCTCATGCTCCCAGTAGAGCTAAAGCCAACACTAATGGAAAACCAGTCGAAGTGATCAAGAGGGAGAAACTTGAAATGGCCTCCACATGCAAAACCACTCCTATTTTGGGGGTCGTCTCATTGTTGCCCCTCTAATGCACCTGTTGTTAATTCCATCAACACCAATGCAGCTGAAACTGATTAACAACCCCCTCTGCTACTTAACTGACCAGATAATTATCAAAAAAGTGCAATTGAATTCATGCCATACCCTGATGAAAAGTGTTCCTTTAATTTTTTTGAGCAGTGTATATTGTTTTACATTGCATGTGTCACGTCATGATAATTCAGTCTCTTGTGCCGCCCTCTCTGCATTTTTCACCCTAGGCAACTGCCTACGTCGCCTGTACCAGGAGCCGCCCCTGCATCACTCACCCACTCAACTGGCACTTTTCAACAATGCCATCTGGACAAAGGTATAGGTTAAAAAGGTGTAACAGGGCTTCTAACCCCCTCTAACTAAATTCTGTTTTAAAACCATTCTTTTCTTATAATACATGGATTTTTATTTTATTTAATTAACATTCAATCAAACCTTGCAGCACAATTTCCCCTTTTTTTATACTACATGAATGAATATTTATATCAGTTATATTGTAGAAACGAAAAATACTGTGTGAAAGATGATGAATAAAATTACGTTATAATGAACTCAGGTCTGTGTTGTCACTGGAATTTTTATTTTCAGAATTTGTCTTTCTAATGTGATATTGTGTGGACTTCAGTAAATTGCTACTTAATCAACAACGGCCGTTTCTTAGGCTTCTGCTCCATGTGACCTTTGACTTCCCTATTGTTTATCAGGTTATAAACACATCTATATGCAGCAAACATTTAACACCACACAAGTATAATAAATAGTAAAATAGTAAAATATTTATTTAAAATTGTGGGACCATTTTTCACAAACAGTTGATAAAATGCAGAATTAAGTACAATCTACAAGTCACATATCAGAACATTTTCTCCCAGTGTCTTTTACATTCAAAATACAAAAATAGTATATAAATAGCACAAAGCACACTTGATCTTATCCCTTTTTATACGGAGAGACTGTCACATATTAACAGTCACATTGATAGACAAAAGGCACAATGTCCCCAGACATGAAATACTGTATATGTAAAAGACATAAACTGTATGCAAAAACATTTTAGTATGAAACATAAATGTACTTGCATCCTGATATTTGTTTTTATTGGTTCCGAGTGTTGCACTGTCAGCACGGTGTACCACACACCTGTTATCAGATTTCAATATGATGTGTGTGTTTGTGTTTGTGCATCGCAGGTCAACAAAAACATTAAGATCACAAATCTAAGATAATGATCGAGCACAACAGCATAAACTATAGCAAGTGAGCAAAGTGGCGATGAATTTAATAACAAGCAAGCTAATGGGATATTGTTTGTTAACATGGTTTAATGAGACTGAACAGCCAGTGGGTTTCGTGAAGCAGTCAACCTCCAATTAAAAATTGTAAAATGAGCAAATCGCAAAAAATCTAACGCTGAGAAGTTTGAGAATTTCTGTTTGTGTGTCATTGTTGTTCTTCAGCAGTGCAAAGTAACAAACACCCTGGACCACCTGGGATGATCCATCGTGTTGAAAAAGTTTAAACAACTATAACATGTGCCACATTGGAGGGAAGTCGTAGGTTGACTGTGCTCAAGTCCCTGGATCAGGATTTAATTGGATAAAAAGCTGGTGAAGCTTCATAATTTATGACTTAAGATAAAATCCCTTTTGTGTTTGTAAACAAGCACCCGATACGCTATTGTCCTTCTAAAGAATCAGTACTCAAGATAATCTTTGCTAACACATTCACCAGACTTTGATGAGACAAATGTAATGCCAAATCTAAAATATCAAGCAAACAATAGCAATAGCGAGTCCTTAACAATGAGAAATAGCAGTAGAGTAGTGATACACACAAGGAGCAGTTACATTTCCACACACCGATTCCTGCTTCTCTGACCCCTGCACAACTGAAACTGCAGCTCACAGTGGTTCTACTCATGAAAATATGAAAACATACTAGCTTCAGTAGTAGAAGAAACATATTCATATAATAAACATTCAATTAAACAAGTAGAATGGAACATTGACCTCTCAGTGCTATTCACTGCAGATTGGAGCTGGTGCTGTGTGTGTTTGTGTCTCACTAGTGTAGGTGCAAGTGGGGATGTAGGTGTAGTTGACAAAGTAACTCTTCCTCTGTTGGCTCCTGGATCTGCCCCCTGCAGAGAAAAGGGGACAAATCATGGAGAAAAGAGGAAAGTTGGAAAGGACGTTAGCTACAGCCTGAGAGGTTGATTTTTCCGTTATAGAATTTACAACGAGAGCAGTGCCAACTTACTTGAATATAAGCTGGACGGACGTTTCATACCGGATTCTTTCAACATCTGTTACAGAGCAGCTGTGGCTCCGGTCCCACTTGTAGGTGAAGTTCTGTTAGAGAACAAGGAACATATATGTTGTTAAATCTTTAATGAGTAGTTTACATATTAAAAGACACACCTTATTCTACATATCTGATTTCCCTACCTTTACCATTATTCTTTAGATGGATTTTGTTTTAAACTCCTCACAATATATATTGTATAAAAACAAGGGCTAATCAAAGTGAATAAAATATGTTTCTTGGGAGCTGCTTTTGGGTAAATATTAATCCTCAATGACAGCTCTTCCCTCATTTATGTATCCCTTCTTTTATCTCTTGCATGTCTTGTTCTGTGTAGGAAGGGCCTGTATTAAGCTCAGGTGGAATGATACCTGAGCTGGAACCCCCACTCTGAGTCTCCCTCCAACCCATCACCAACCACTTCATTTAAAGTCCATTCATTTTTCCTCAACATCCAATATATCAATTTCCATTCAAACCTTGTGGTCCTTGAAAGTGAACTGACCTCTAAGATGAGCGCCACAAACAAGTTGACCCACATGACAGAGGAGGTGAGCCACCAACACACAAAGTAGACCTTGGCCCAACTGGAAAAATAAATCATAATTATCATCATCATCATCATCATCATCATCATCATGATCGTGCATTTAAATTGTACTTGTTCTTACTCTGTGGTGTATCTACTGTATGCGTCCATGAAGGCCTGCCAGTTGTTAACTATCATGACATTATACAGCAACATGATGGATGCCTAAGAGAGAGGGAGGGAAAGATACTCTCTTTATACCACACTCATCTTCAGCCTTATTCTGATGTTCCTGGATTTTATTTTAATATAACAATGTTTTCATCACATATACATATATATATATATATACATATATATATATATATATCCGTAAAATATATTTTGACCTCAAATATCAAAATATGTGAGGTCTTGCTGAAAGGGAAATAGTAGCGAAACACACTTTTTCTTGTTACTCACAGCAAAGTCATCAAAGTTGTTTGGCCAGTATTCAAGCTGTTCATATGTGCCACACTCCATACTGAAGTTAGAGGTGATGTTATCCATGGAGGTATTGGAGATCACACTGGGACCCAAACACAAATTGAAGACATTTCCTAAGTGTGTTCCTGACATACTGTGTTCACAA
Source organism: Limanda limanda (assembly GCF_963576545.1). Taxonomy (NCBI): domain Eukaryota; kingdom Metazoa; phylum Chordata; class Actinopteri; order Pleuronectiformes; family Pleuronectidae; genus Limanda; species Limanda limanda. The sequence continues at coordinate 33,055,017 of NC_083638.1, read as the reverse complement.
AAATGTGATCGACGGTCAATCCAAAAGAATAATGACATTAGCCAAGGCTGACATCCACGCAGGGTAATAAAATCTTTATGTCATGAGTTTTGTCCTGTTTTGACAGACTATCACGTGTTCATACAGTACCTCATCTCTGGAGGAGGTTTAATGGCTCCTTCAAACAGCCAGATCCCAAACACAGCAAACACATAGTACACCACCTACACAGAGGGCATAAAGAGAACATCAGCCTTTCCCCACATTAGACCTGTAACCTTTCCATGTTAATTTACTAGCACAATGAGCACATCAATCTTGGTTGTACACGCTGAATGTACAACAAGAGTGCATAGATTTATTCAAGCACGAGCATGTCAAGGCAAAATGTGTTGACAGTGATAAATACATGACAAGTGTGGAACAGCTGGTTGAAGGAAGTATGCAGATGGCACTCACCACCAGTATCCCTGCAAAGGCTCGAAGATTTTTCACCAGGTCCAACAGAGTGCTTGCAACCAAAGCCATGAGCTGGAGAAAAAAATGGAACACATAAAAGATCAAATGAGTAAGTTGTTGCAGCAGCATATGTCTGATGTCAACCTACACTGATTTTACTCATTTGCTGAAAATAATTCTGGCATAAATTTTCTGTGCTTTAGTTTGAAGGCTGAAGTTGAATCAGCTGAACACTGTGCTCCTGTGTCTGCTTTGTACCTTGATATCTGGGATAATGCGCAGGAAGCGGAAGACGATCAGCATGTTGACCAAACGAATCATCTCCCTGTTGTGACACATGCATATAAACATTGCATGACATAGAAGCTGCAGCTGAATACAAAAACTCATGTTAAAATAGTTGGAAACCCACCACTTTGAATGAGGAAGCCAGTAGGTAACAAAAATAGTGATCTGTAGAGCCTGATGGGGAAAAAAATAAAAAACAAATGCTTAATACCGAAAGTGATAAATAGCAATAAATAACATGACATTTCACTTTGTGCACTTGCGATTAAAAATTGTTAATCTGTTAAATTCTATAATATTAACATTGTTAGTATGATCATTGTAAATAATATCTTCAGCACCATGTGATGTGATGTTAAACTCTGTTCATATCTGATTTACTAGGGACGGCTTCCCACTGGCTAAGTCAAGAGTTAAGTGATAATCGAACATGTAATAAATGCAGTGTATTTGCCATGAAGGAGGTGAGGTACGTCATTAGGATACAACATAGAATCTAAGTTGTTAGCCAGTCCCCACTACAGAGAAGTTGTTGGAGAGGGACTTTTTGGAACGAAATTCATAAACATTAAATATGGAGTCGTTTGAAAGATTGAATATTAGTGGTGCACCGATGTATCGGCCGTATATCGTTAGCGGCCGATATTCCCCTCGTTTACTGCCATCGGCGCATCTGTAATAAACCTGACTTTCATTGATGGCATTGGCCGATGTTTATTGGTATTGTAATGTCCCCGCCTCACAGACGACACAGAACTTCCTCTCTTATTTGTAACTTTATTAAAGTCAACACGAACATGTCGCACTCCTTGTTCCTTCTCTGACACTCCTCACATCAACAACCGTCTTCAACACTTTCTTCCTCATTCACCCCTGACCCCCAACAAACCAGCCAATGAGAACCTGTCATCCCACACAACCCCACCCCATTGGTCTAGAACTGTCACATGCCTCACCCCGACCTGTCCATTGACCCTCAGGATATCTCAATACAAGGTGTCTTAACTGAACATAAGTCATAACAAAACATAAGCACTCAAACATGTCAATCTGAGGAGGGCTGTTTTAGACAGGGTAAAAAGGGTGCTGTTTTAAATTATCCTTGTGGTATTTTGACCAAAATATGTTACAGACATTTCATTAAGACCCCAAGGAACCATATCAACTTGTGGTAAAATGGGCATAATATGTCTTCTTTAAATAAAGTTTAGTTAAACTAAAGATTGTTTCATGAATCTGATTGAATTTGTGCTCATTAAAAGATAAGAGTGATAAAGGGCTGAAATAATTTAAAATCGTGCCTTTTAAATAATTATTTAATTATTTTCCTGGCACAATAGAGTGAATGAATAACAACAAAAACAAATATCGGTATCGGCTAGATTGTTGTTTTAAACATCTGTATCGGCCAAGAATTTCCATATCGGTGCATCCCTATGGAATATCCATTATATGAAACTTCTGGTAGTAAATTTAAATATATTTCTATATATATGTGTGTGTGTGTTTGTGTGAGTATATAAATATATGCCACGATGACAAATTTGTTGGGCAATATATTGTTATTATCACAATGAATAAGACTAAAATGGATACTAATAACCCTTACTACATAAAACCAAACAATAAATAAGATTGACTCGCTGGCTCTGCCCTTAATAAATATGAAACAATTGGCAGGGGGATGTATGTAACCAGCTCAGTAAAGGATGGATGGTTATGATTTAGATGAGCTTTAAGGTTTGTATTTTGTTCCCTGAAGAATCCCTGTGTGTGAGTCTGTGTGTGTTTGTGTCTCCTCGTCTCTGTCGGATTTCAAACACAAACTGAAAGTCACATTGGGGATAATACTGAACCTGACGGGAACCTGACCAAAACGTTTTCACTTAATCTCATTTCATTCTCATGTCTGTTTCTCCCTGTGAAGTGTGGGCGTGGCTGGCCAAGGGCATGCGTGTTTGAATATATACTCTGCCTCGCTCCGACAGAGACGAGAAGAGTGAAGCAGCTCAACTCGCACCTCTCTGTTGCATACATACATATACAGTGGGGCAAAAAAGTATTTAGTCAGCCACCAATTGTGCAAATTTTCCCACTTAAAAAGATGAGAGGCCTGTAATTTTCATCATAGTTATACCTCAACTATGAGAGCCAAAATGAGAAAAAAAAAATCCAGAAAATCACATTGTCTGATTTTTAAAGAATTTATTTGCAATTATGGTGGAAAATAAATATCTCAATACTTTGTTATATACCCTTTGTTGGCAATGACCGAGGTCAAACGTTTTCTGTAAGTCTTCACAAGCTTTTCACACACTGCTGCTGGTATTTTGAACCATTCCTCTAAGCAGATCTCCTCTAGAGCAGTGATGTTTTGGGGCTGTCGCTGGGCTACACGGACTTTCAACTCCCTCCACAGATTTTCTATGGGGTTGAGATCTGGAGACTGGCTAGGCCACTCCAGGACCTTGAAATGCTTCTTACGAAGCCACTCCTTTGTTGCCCGGGCGGTGTGTTTGGGATCATTGTCATGCTGAAAGACCCAGCCATGTTTCATCTTCAATGCCCTTGCTGATGGAAGGTGGTTTTCACTCAAAATCTCACGATACATGGCCCCATTCATTCTTTCCTTTACACGGATCAGTCGTCCTGGTCCCCTTGCAGAAAAACAGCCCCAAATCATGATGTTTCCACCCCCATGCTTCACAGTAGGTATGGTGTTCTTTGGATGCAACTCGGCATTCTTTCTCCTCCAAACACGACGAGTTGAGTTTTTACAAAAAAGTTCTATTTTGGTTTCATCTGACCATATGACATTCTCCCAATCCTCTTCTGGATCATCCAAATGCTCTCTAGCAAACTTCAGACGGGCCTGGACATGTACTGGCTTAAGCAGGGGGACACGTTTGGCACTGCAGGATTTGAGTCCCTGGCGGCGTAGTGTGTTACTGATGGTAGCCTTTGTTACTTTGGTCTCAGCTCTCTGCAGGTCATTCACTAGGCCCCCCCCATGTGGTTCTGGGATTTTTGTTCACCGTTCTTGTGATCATTTTGACACCACGGGGTGAGATCTTGCGTGGAGCCCCAGATCGAGGGAGATTATCAGTGGTCTTGTATGTCTTCCATTTCCTAATAATTGCTCCCACAGTTGATTTCTTCACACCAAGCTGCTTACCTATTGCAGATTCAGTCTTCCCAGCCTGGTGCAGGTCTACAATTTGTTTCTGGTGTACTCTAAGATGAGTGTCCTAACTCTAAACCTAACCATAACCCTGGTCTTGGCCATAGTGGAGTTTGGAGTGTGACTGTTTGAGGTTGTGGACAGGTGTCTTTTATACTGATAACGAGTTCAAACAGGTGCCATTAATACAGGTAACGAGTGGAGGATAGAGGAGCCTCTTAAAGAAGAAGTTACAGGTCTGTGAGAGCCAGAAATCTTGCTTGTTTGTAGGTGACCAAATACTTATTTTACTGAGGAATTTACCAATTAATTCATTAAAAATCCTACAATGTGATTTCCTGGATTCTTTCCCCCCATTCTGTCTCTCATAGTTGAAGTGTACCTATGATGAAAATTACAGGCATCTCTCATCTTTTTAAGTGGGAGAACTTGCACAATTGGTGGCTGACTAAATACTTATTTGCCCCACTGTATATATATAAATGTGTGTGTACACATTAAATCTTTATGGGCAAACTTTAGGAGAATTATTCAAATAAATGAGTGACACAATAATAAAACTATTGGAATTTATTTGCTGTGATACTATGTCAACTTAATAAAATAATGCTTTTCCAAAGTAAATATAAAATTCTAAAAATTGAAATAATGCAAGTTTGAATGCAGAGCAGTTTTACCAGTAGCAGGATGGTAAGGCAGCCATCAAAGATGTTGTTCTTGTAGGAGAGGTACCCTCTCCAACCGAAGGCAAAGATCTTGACACTCATTTCAAACAAGTAGTAGAGGATGAAGCACAGGTTGATAATCTGATCGTTGGAGAGTGGAAAAGTCTGTTAGTTTCTGAAGCAGTTTCAACGATGTAATATTCATTCTATTGTATTCACTGTATAATGTTTAATTTTCATTTAACAGCACAAAAGCACTAGATCAAACGAGTGACCCACTGATGGTCCTGCACCTTTTGAATACCAGGACAATGAATCTGACTTTATTGAAGAGGTTGTCACAAATGTTTCCACTGGGTAAATCTATGCTCACCTCCAACAAGAAGGTGTCTCTCTCTGCTGTGGACATTTCAGAGTTTAATACAAGGACAGTCTGAAACAAAAACAAAGGTTATCTTAGGAAACGCTGGCCAGTGTGTGTGGGTGTTCACTTTCAATATATTATTCCTGAAATTTTAGCGACAAACAATATTATTGTCATGATTTCAAGACCATTTTATACCACTGATGTAATGATAAAAGCATAACAATGCAAAAACACCCTTTTCAAAAAGCAAAGAACTTTAACTTCCTAAGAATATTCAGTTTATGATTTGAATTAAAATTTAAAAAATATACAGTATATATATCCCAAATGAATAAAACATAAATAAAATACTAAGTGTGTTTAAACACAGTAGAGAGTTCCGTATTGGGACAAAAACGAAGTCCCCGTAACATAAATCACTTTACGGGGATTTAAGGAGTAATTCTCCAGTAAATTTGTCTAAGTCCATGTAATGTCTTCTGAAGTCACAGAGATACAATTATCTGTGTGTGTGTGTGTGTGTAACTTACACATATGCACATGACATTGGCTAGTGCCACTGCATTGCCAAGTATATTGAGATAGTAGTGACTGAAGATCAGCTGGAGCTTCTGCAGGACTGGAGAGTTGTACTGAGGCAAGGGAGGGTGCTGAGGACAGACACACACACACACACACACAAAGATGTAAAACAGATGTCCAAGTATAAAGCGATGATGAATGAAAGGGACACAGATTTACCTCCTTGATTCGATCTTTATCCAGCTCATCAAATATCTTTCTGAACTGCTCTCGATCCATCTGGCCGGCTTCTGCATACTGCTGTGCCTCCTGAGACGTTCATCAGATAAGATTAAAGAGTGGAAGGACCAGAGGATGGATGGATGGATGGATGGATGGATGCATATCTCCCTCCCTGAGTGTGTATGTGCAGAGTTGTGTTGTGTATGTTCTGACCGTAGTAATGGCTGCTTTGTAGTAGCTTTTCATCTGGACTCTGGACATCACCTCCAGCACCGAATCAACACCAACATGCTCCCTGACAGATCAAACACACAACTATGACATCTTAACAATAAACAAGTACTAGTGAACAGACTAAGTGACTATTTGTGATATCTGCAATGCACTTTTCAATGTTTTAAGGTCTAAAGCAGATGTCTTTAACAGGGGGTCCGCAGAAGTACTGCAGGGGGGTCGGTTTGGTTGATTATTATTTTTTATATATTTTTTATTTTGTATTTGTTTTTCCAACCCATTTTTCCCCACAAATTGAAATGTCTTTAAATACAAATTCACATGAATCCGACATATTGTAGCCAATGGATAAATGGCGGCAGAAGACGTTATCTTTCAGTGTATTATTTTAATAGCTTAGTATTGAATGCACAATAACAGGGTAGCTATGTTTATACATGGCACTAGGCCCAGTTTAATATGAAACACAATGTTATACAATATATATAGTAGGGGGTCCCTACTCTATCTCTACCCCTGGTGTAAAGGACTGAGATTTGTACCGAAATTCTTGGAAACAGTTAAGAATTATTATTAGATTACAGACCTTATTGTAATTATTATGTATTATATGAGACAAAAAGAGAGAGCAAGAGAATGAGAGCAGGAATAAGAGAGGCAGGAAGAGACATCAACATCCTATCTGTACAGAGCTATCAGCCATAAGAAAAGCGGAACGCAGCTTGAAGTCAGCCGGACACGAAGGCACAAGAGACCACTGAGCAAAGTTACGTCTCAAGCTGAAAAATCTACGTCTTGTGTGTGTCGTGTTGAGAGAAACCACCTTGGTAACATTTGAGGAATTTTTGACCATCCTCACACATTACTGTAAATGCCACTATATATTATGTATATATAGTATATTACATTATATCTGTACGGGAGAATAGTGCCTGTCTAAATTCCACAGATACTCTCTTCTCTCCATCAGTACCCAAGGTCAGGTTAAAGATAAAGGGCCAACCACAGCACATTGTAGTGTCTGCGCTCATGAACTTTATATCTAACTCAGATGCCCCAGACAGACAGACACCAACTTGAACTCTCACAAACTTGAACTCTTTTGCATATTTCACCAGTGGCAAGACGTAAGGACAAAATGTGATTTAGGAGACTTAACTATCCAATAGGATGCGAACACCTACATGTAACATAGAGAGTGACAGCAATTCAAGCCATTCATGGATGTGCTGTTAGAATGGGTGATGGAAGTAGGGGGAGATATACTGGGATGCAGTGGGAGACATCTTCAGATGTGGGGGAGACAATTGCTTATGCTACTCTGTTGGCGTTTGTATATTGTTCCTTCTGGTCTCCTTGATGCATCAAGTCTAGATTAAAATATTCTGCATAAGAAATCAGCTGCTGCCTGAGGTTGTACAAATGGTTTGAATGTGAGTTTTTTCAGTCTAGATCTACTTTTAACAAAAGAGTAAATATTTCTCAAATCTGACAGTATGAAAAATAATTGGAATCATGTCCATTTTTGTAATAAACATAACTCCAGGTACGTCGCTAAACACTTTGTCAAACTTTGGGCGTAAACCTTTTGCTTTACACTTGAATATATATATGTGTGTGTGTGTGTGTGTGTGTGTGTGTGTGTGGTTGTGGTTGTGTGTGTATTACTCAGTGGACTGTTTGGCTCCTTGGCAGCTGAGGACTTGGAAAGCAGCTCGGATCCCAAGTCGTCTCCTGATGATTGATGTTTGGACTGACATCTGGACAAAAACATAAACAGAAAGTTTCCATGGCTGCAGACTAAAACGGTGAATGTAGATCACCTATCACCAATATAATCCTGAAGGAACCTTTTTTTTTAACCAGCACTGTGACTTGGGTAACTGCTAATTCTGTTTCATATTATGTATTTCTCACACTGTCTGATACAGAGTTTGTTGATGTGAAAGTTGTGTCTGCTTTTAAAGTAGATGTAGGAGAGATGTATCAGGTTTCAATGCATTAAAAACAGATGAGTTTGAATGATATAGGAATTTACCAGGGTAGAAACAAATGCATGTGTGTGTGTGACTCACGAGTAAATATCCCCTGAACTGGTTATAAATGATAGCTGTCAGTAGATTCATCAAACAGTAGGTTCCTGCCAGGACACAAAAAAAATGTCCTTTGAATGATCTGCCTAAAACATTTATTTAAAAGGTGACATATTATGAAAATTCCACTTTTGTAGTGCTTCTACACATTAATTTGGGTATCTGGCATGTCTACCGTCCCAAAATCTCTGGAAAAAAACAACTCCTGCGATTTGTTGTGGTTCCTCTTTGTCAGAAACGATACGCTAGATGGCGTCGAATGGGATTAGAGGTAGAATTTACGTCATAGTCTCGCTACATGGCCCGACTCCACCGGCCCGTCTCTCCCCGGAGCCAGGCTTCGGCCCACCTGACTCTGGTTCAAAAGGATATGGTTGCAAGATTGTATCTTCGTCTCCAGTAGCCATATTTCTAAAGAGGTAATGGATAGCTAAAAATCTGGGCGCTTGTATCTCGTGGAGGAGGGAGGAGGGGTGAGGGCACTCAAAACAGGTCAATCTGAGGAGGGCTGCTTTAGACAGGGTAAAAAGGGTGCAGTTTTAAATGATTCTTGTGGTATTTTGACCAAAATATGTTTCAGACATTTCATTAAGACCCCAATGAACCATATCAACTGCGGTAAAATGGGCATAATATGTCATCTTTAATGGTCAAACAATAATGTTCTATCACGTCCCCTACAGCTGTCGCACTAACACTGAGAATAGCTTCTTACCGATTACACTGAACGTGACAAAGAAAATGGAGTATCCTCTGTTCAGAGAGTAGGCAGGAATCATCACTATAGAAATGTAGAGCAGATGATCAGACTTAAAAAATTACAGTTCAATCACCAAAATGTATAGCATTAACCAACAATAGGACTGATTGTGTACCATCTGGGTTATTGGCTGTGGTGAGAAGTACCAGCAGAGAGGTAAGAGACGTTGGCAGGTTTCTGAAATATATCTCCCACTCCCCGTTCTTCTTCGGATCCTGAACAGAAACACGGAAGTGACACACTGAATGCCTAACCCTAACCTTACACACGTCTTAGTCTTAACCCTCAAACAGCCCTTTGAAAGTGGGTCAGAAAGTGAGGACCGACAAAATGTCCTTACTCCGTAAATTCTAGGCTCCAAATGGTCCAAATTCTAGGCTCCAAATGGCGTCACAAGTGTGTATTTACCAGGGAATGACTACAATGAACTCACCTCAGTTTTAGCAAACAGCAACATGCCGATCATGGTGAAGAGGCAGAGGTGGAGCGCCAGCAACAGGATGACACTGCAGAAACAGGGACAACACATACACATTCAGACAGGCGTCGAAAAGCCTGTGGAGCCAGTGATGAGTAAAAATCTAGCTTTCCAGGTTCCCTACTTATTCAAGATACATTTCATTTAGTTAAAGAGGCACTACTGTGGGCGTGACTCAGGATTTGTGCAGGTCGTCCACTAACCAGAAGGTTGTGGTTTGTTGATCCCTGGCTCATCTATTCCGCATGTCTAAGAGACCACTGAATCCTAAATTGACCCCTGAAAACGAATAATGATGCTGCCAATAGTAGCTCTGTATGAAGGTGTGTGTGAATGGGTGAAGGTAACTTGAATAGTAAAGTGCTGTGATCATCAATTCTAGAAAAGCTGCTGTATAAATGAAGTCCATTTACAGTTTTTAGAACAATGTTCTCTCCTGCATCTTTCTATATAAAACATCATAGGACACATTGCCAAATGTTAACTAAACATTTGTGCACTTTTGTATTTGCAGTTACTGGGGCACACAGTGATTTTAAATATTGGTGGATGATCCTTGCAAACATGTTTCCCCCTTCCTTTACACATTTTAATGTTTTGAAATTGTATTCATTTTGGACATTTTAATACACTAGTGCAAGCACTGAATGCACTGACACACTAAATTGATGCAAACAATCAGCCAGGCTCCCTGCCCAATGGACATATAACTGTTTTGCAAGAGGATAGGGCACAATTTTTTTGACTAGTAATTACAAACCCTCACTCAGAGTGCAGATAATAAAGATAATACAGCTCTTTTTAAACCAGCATATCTTAGGTATGTCTGCCAGTGGAATGGATTAAAATACCTAGCAATCTCAGGCAGAGTCCTCTTGATGCACTTCAATGTCTTTTTCATCAGGGAGGAGTTTTGCAGGAGGAAAAAGGGCCGGAGGAGTCGTCGCACTCTCAGTTTCTGATAAATAATGACAATGCAAGATCACATTTTAAAACATATTGAGTGTGACTTATTGATTATCTGTTTGAATTCAGTTGTTTCTCATTACACACATTTAAATATTCCATTGTCACATCCAAAATACCAGTGTAAACTGCAGTTTGTTACAGAAAATACTGAATGAAGAACAGCAATGGTGAAAAGAGATTTCTTCTCTTGGGTCGACAAAGAGGTGGAACAGTTACTCTGCTTTCACCATTAGTTGAGTCTTGAGTAATAATAACCAATCAGAGAGTAGATATTGGCGTTTAAGTCAAAGTTTTTAAAAGTTTCCATTTTAAGCTTGTTTAATGAGCAGTATACTGGCACAACGAGCGTACTGCTATGGCTCCTAAATTCTGGAGGATGAATGCTCATTGTTTGTAAATTTAAGAACTTTTTGCTGATAGTAAAAAGAGTAACGGTTGGCAAGCAAATTTCAACCCATTATAATGCCTCCTGCGGGGGAAAGCCAGTGGGGGATTCTCTCAAATTTGGTAAAAATTTTCACTTGGACATAAGGATGAACTGGTTAGACTTTGGTGCTTGGAGGTCAAACAAAAGGACCTCACTTCCCTGTGAATGTGATTTATTAGGACTGCCTGTAGGTTATTTCATTATATCTGGTTCAATTCCCGTGGAATCACTGATTAACTGATATGATTTTGGTGGTCAAAGGTCAATGTCACAGTAGCCTCATAAAAAGTTTTTGATAATGAGATCACAAGACTGATTGAGGGAATTTCTTCAACTTTTGATCAGTTTACATTTGGACTAAGATTTTAAGATAAAGTGATTGAGTTTCAGAGGACAAAGATGCCAGTGATCTTATATGAATCTGGGAAAAAAGTGGTTGGCGGAGGCATACAACGGCAGTGCGGTAAATCTAGTTTTCTTTCTGCATGGGTTTTTATTTGACTTCTGTATTAGTAAACACTGCAGTATAATCAAGTAACCACTGAGCACGAAATGCTTCAAGAAGAATGAGAGAAGACTGCCTCACCTCATCACACACCATGCTGACAGACAGCATCCAGTCGATGATGGAGACTGAAAGGACAACAGTGTAGCCAATTAGCCATTTGTTCTTCCTGAATTCCTCCCAGCCAATCAGGTAGCTCTAAGGACAGAACAAATATTGTGAAGAAATGGTTCAATAGTGGGAAATAAAAGTTACGAGGTTATTAGAAACATAACATGGCAAATTTCATATGGAAAAGCCTTTTTTTCCTCCAGATAGCAGTCAATGTCATCTGAGTAAAAGCTTTCCACCCTGGCTCTGTTTACCTTGACAGTGAGGTCAAGAGAGAAAATAATGAGGCAGACCATCTCGAAGCTCTCAGTGAAGCCGCAAGGAGGCTCCCAAGACGGGGAGCGATGTCGGGGGTCTGAGGAGACAGACAAAGAGGAGGGACGCTCCACGAAGGCCAGCAACAACAACACTGCAATTGTCAGGCCCAAGCCCCTGAGACAGAATAAGATGGGTAAGTGGATGGACAAAAGGATGTAGGGGCACCAGAATAATGATTTAAACAATATGAAATTCACAGTATGAATAAGTTTCACTTAATTTTATTGAGAGATGATGTGCTGTACGAGATAGTTTAAACTTAGGTCTAGCCCCCAAAAAAGCCAAATTAACTGTGTGTATTTCACATCACGTATCATCTTAAAGTCCACATTGTTAAAGGAACTGTTTTGTAAGTACATTTATGCACTTAGAGTGAAGTGAGAAGATTAATATAACTCATGTCTGAGCCAGCATCCAACTAACTTAGCTTAGTATAAAGCCTGGGGGCAGCGTTAATGTCCTGGAAAACATACAAAAGTCATTGACATTGTCAATATATGAAAGGCTGAACAACGTATTCTTCTTATTGCTAACTAAATACCCATAGTTGGTATTGTAGGACATAGTGCTGAAAAGAATTAGGCACTCCTGGTTATTGTATCCGCTCAGTCAATAGTTGAATAGTGCCATGACAGACATTCTAGGTGCAGAGTGAGCACCTAGAAACGTCTTCATTCAAATGTAAACTCAGGTACATTTGAATTCATACATGATCTGGTCTCAGCACGCTAGAGTGTGAATACTTACCACTGGCATATACGGGAGTAGTACCATCGATAGAGGCAGAGTGAGCTGGCATCTACTCGGTGGTTGATGGACCGGTACTGTAAGCCAGTAGAGAAATATAAGTATGTATGACATAACTAAAAATGGAGACAGTAGCCAACTGTGATGCTATTGATTTAACTGCACGGTCAAAGGAAGTGTATTTAATGTTGATCAGATGTCGTCACAGCCAAAAGTGTTGCATCACTACATCTCTGTCCTTGAGTCTAGGACCAACAACTGCACTTGACCTTGGAACATCCACATGTCCACAATCCTCTACCCTGTGGGCAGAGTGGTCAGTACATTGAACACTTAAATGTTCAAAACAACATTTTTAAATCAATCCTAAAAGTAAGAGGTAACCAGTAGAGAGACACTCAAGCTAGTGTGACTGAATCAAGTGTTTAATTTTGGAGGACAACTAAAGTTACCGTCCTGTGGTTTTATGTGTCCTTTAGACAAAGTTTCAGTCCATCCAGGTGTTCCAGACATATTGCATTTCCAATAATATGAGGTGACTGTGACCTTTGATCACTGATACTTGAATCAATGTGTACAGTATGTTTGTACAGATGAAATGAGATTCCCGATTGGTGTTCATGATATATCCCTTTCACAAGAACATGAGGTCACCGTGACGTTGATCTTTGACCTTCAACTACTAAATCCAATCATTTCGTCTTTGTTTCTCAAGACGTTTTCCACAGTTTTTTGCCTTTTACAAATGCACAGGGAATGCACAGTGGGAGGTTATCTGCACATAAGAGAACCTCCCACTGTGCTTTCACCAGCACAGAGTCATAAAACACTGGCTGAGGTCTCCTGTTATAAAACGCTGAAGGATAATTTCCAAATCCTTACAGTCCTTATGTATCTTACTTTTACAATTCTTACTTAGCTAGAAAAATAAGAAATCAGGTAAACATTTCAACTTCAACAAAATTAAAAAACATTACACGGGACATAAAAAAGAAGTCTCTATGGTCAAGTCCTACCCAAATAGTATACTGCCTTTGCAGGTTAATTTACCTTTTCTTTTTATATACCTAAACAGAAATAAGAGAGGAAATTCCTTGCACTTACTTGTATGGCATCCTCAATGAAGACAACAGCTTGTTGGGTGTAGAGCTTGTCATCCTCTGTGGACAGTGAGAAAAAAGAGCGTAACAGGACCATCTGAAATGTTCCTTTGTCTCAGAAACAGACTAACAAAGACCTCTACAAATACCACAGGTGCTCTGAGCAATGTGAGGTTCAGTGTCCTGGATCACCAAGCGTATCATCACTGTGCATAAATATACAAGGATCCTGTATGGATCAGAGCCAGACTAACAAAGACAACAGGAACAGGAACGATGAGGAAGTCTGTGAAACAGGTTGGACTGGGAGCTGAGCTAAAGGTTTGTTTTTCTTTCTTGAGGCAAAACTAGGAAAACATGGGATCCGCCTTAGTACTGTGGTGAGGGTGTGGTTTACAACCCTAAAAATCCAAATTAAGAAATTACAGGCTGACAGCTTCATCATATCCAACACGAGGGGAGCCCCAGACAGAAGAAACACAACATACTGAAGATGTTATCATTTGACTCAATAAGATGAGTTAGTTTGTTAGAATAGGTTAAGTTGAGGCACTGATGATTCAATGACGCTTCCATTCAAAGGTTAGACATAATTTGCTGAACCCTCAGGGACATGAGCAATGTGAGGAGTTCGACATTTAAGCCACAGCCCAAATCTTAAGTCACATGATGCCCTGGGAACCAGATGGATTTTTCAAACCTACAAACTCATCACAGCCTTATTCAGACCTGATATTATTGCAAAGACCAAATCATATTGTTCTTAGTCATATGCTACTTGGGTCCGTTATCGTGTTTGTGTGTTTGTGTGTGTGTGTGTGTGTGTGTGTGTGTGCGTGCGTGCGTGCGTGCGTGCGTGCGTGCAGAAGAAAGACAGAGAAGTGGATTCTGAGGCGTCTACAAAATGTAATCGTAAATTTAAGATGAACCTCCTACCTGTGCATCATGCGCTTGTTATATAATATGTGGATATGTCAGGCAGACATATTATCTTATTTGACCCAGGGCTCTAACAGGGGTTCAGAACTGGATTATTTGATGGAAAAATTGTGTCGTGTTAAAAAAATATCAGTGAGCACAATACAGATTTCACCATTTTTTAACTATTTTAAAATTTGGAAAAAGCTGAGTGGCCACAGATGTCATCAACACTGGCTTAATGTGTTAATGAGAGACTTGGACTAATGTCTATCATACAGTACCAGCATGTTCTACAGCAGTCCGATGATTGAGTTCAGGGACTTTCCACCAAGAGGTTACAGATACAGACATGATGACTCAGTTGTGGCCGCGCACTCACACCCTTTTAGTGCTGATGGCTTCACAGGAGGATGTGTCATGACGGTTGTGGGAGATACTGACAGGGCAACACTGCTGAATCACTATAACACACACACCAGCGGAAGAACTAGTGTGAACCACATGGAAAACTAAAAACTGTCAGAAACTTCTGCCTTGACTCAATAAAGACTATGTTTGAATGTTGCTTTTATCTGTTACTTTTTTTTATTATTTTTGGAAACAACCACAATTCTTGCATTACATATGGTAAAGTGTAAAATTAATCTTATGCTGTTAACAACAACAACAATATTAGTAAAATCCCTTGCAATTTGTAAAAGTTACCTACAATCAATGTTCACAAGATACAATGTCTCATTACATCCCATTTGGAGAGTTATAAGTTTCAAGCTGCACGTTAGGGTTGCCATGGTAGTCAGTGTTACAAGTGTAACACAGTGTTAAGGCATACACCTATCACATAAGTTGCCCCCTGGTTACAATATCTATTTAATTTTGTATAGTCTTAAAAGCTCTATAGTTAATTTTCACGTACTCATCAAATTAACAAAATCCTGTTTGTAAAATTGGACTAAATCTAAACTTAGTCTGATGAGACAGTTTTAAACTGAAAGTGTGTGCTCCGTGCAACAGCAGAGTCACATCACAGAGTGGAGTCTTATCACGTGATGAGAAGAGAGTCGGAGGATTTGGGGGTCACAGTGAAAGAGCTAGAGTGAATATCTGGCATCATTTCAGATTGAAGCTGAAGTCAAAGGGGAACCTGGTAACAAAAATAAAGCCAACGGCAGTCAAGTACAACAATGTACACATCCCCCCTCGCTACTGTTGGAAACCTGGTTTGAAGCTTTGGAAGACGTTGGCATGTCTGCCTGCCCTGCACTGTCATTTGGAAATCTGGACTCAGGACCTTGGTTTACATGAACCTAATCTAAAATAACATCCAGTCTGCCAGCCTGATTTCATTCAGTTTTACCTAAAAAAGTTCAAAATTTTCCATCAGTCACTCATCTCAGAATACAGACATTTACATTGACTTGTGTGAAGCAACTTCAAATTGAGGTAATCAGCATTAATAGTGACAAAGGTCATATAAGTAGAAATCTACCACCAATACTCTGTTTTGGACTAAATATTAAAAACTTCCATGTGAAGGTTGTGTTTCCTGTAATTATATGAATAAAGCCTGAACTGTCTACATCTGAAACAATTGATGGAAAGATTTGCTGTATTTTCCTGTCTTTTATAATCGGAAAGTAAGTATATCTGAGGTTGAACAGTAGAAACATGACATTGGAAAATATCACCTACAACTGAGTCATGTCTACCACTGGGCCCCAAAGGCCCCAAAAAATGTATACAGTAGTTTTACATGTTTTGTAGTCAGAACTAGGTTGCAAAGGGGCGGAAAGTTTCCGGTAAATTTCCGGTAACTCTCCAGAAACTTTGCATGGGAAGTTAAGCTCGGGAATTTGGGGAATTTTGAAAATAAACAAAACTTCACAAATTAAACGCTGAGCAATAAAAACATCATTCAAAACTCTATTTTAAAGATGTATGGAATGCAGAACATGCTCCACGTTGAATTTCAACCCTCCACTGTGCATTCTTCCATCACATGCACAGATAACTCCCAGCATCCTGCACACTACAGCAGGGCTATTGAGGCCTGCTGTAGTGTGCAGGACTAGTCAGCTAAGTTTCAATGATATTACTGGGAAAATATATTAGCATGCTGATTGAGGATTGTTCATCTGTTAATCTAGCCTATTTCCATTCATTTATCCATCAATTGTAAAATATGTTTACAGACTATTCCAATAGTTTGGCTAACTATTTATATCTCTGGCATTGCATTAGTGTTTTTTTACAAACTTTTTTCTCATCTTATTCTACAGAACAATGCCACGTGCACTATCTCATGTGTGGAGGCATTTCACCCCATCCAATGTAGAAGGAGAGGCTGTGTACATTTGCAAATACTGTGCAAAGACCTATGTTAAGAATGACACAACGATGCAGAAGCATAAAGTCAAGTGCCCAAAGTTTCCTCAGGGCTCAAATCAGCCTATGACAAAACAAAATGTTTATATTTATGTCTGTATATGACAAGGTAAATACAGTTAGTATAAATTAACCACAACATTTCCAGTTTATTCCCGTATATTCCCGTTAATTCCCATGGAAAGTTTCCAACTTTGAATATTCCCGGAATTTTGCAACCCTAGTCAGAACCAAAATACATTTTATGTTTGCGAAATCCTTCATTCGTTTTTCCTTCATTAATTGAAGAATAATGATAGGCAGATAGGTTATGAGGATCACTATTAGTATGACATAAGCAGAGAGGAAGGGTGGGAGGTTATACTACATGCATCTCTTTATGGCCGATCTACATTTCTCAGCCATGGTGACACCGAGTCAAGCATGGTTATTATTATTGTTGACTTCTCACAAACGTCTCGCATGTGATGTTCCCATTCAAGGCTAAACATTAACATTATCTGTTGTCAGATGAAGCAGCTTAACGTACAGGGATGTTTAATTGGTATGCATGTTAATTTATCTTAATGTGATGCAACATCTAATAGTAAGGTCATTTTAGCAGATATTTGACCAATCTGGGAACTAAATCCTTACCAAGAAATTTCTTCACAATTGTGTTTAGGAAGGTGTGTAATATCATGTCTTAAAATGTTGAAATTCAACTCCCGTGGGAAACCTCCTAAAAAATTGCTCAAAGTTGGGGTACCTGTAACCGATTTTTGAAAAATCGAAAATGTTAAATTTGGCTTTAAGTAACTTGTGAGGGGTCAAACTAGGGGTTTTTCATGATCCTGAGTTGATTGCAAGCATTCGTTTTTCACCAAAACCACTCCTTAGTGCAAAAACAGCCACCCCCACTTTTCCCACTCACTGCATTTTCAGCCATAGTTAGTAGCTAGTGCTAGACATGCTGAAGCCATTTGCAACCGTCTTCGATGTGCGTCGTTGAGAGACACTACTTCTTCTGTCTGATATGTAAGAATTGTACATCCTTTTTTAACAACTTGAAATAATTCATGTCACTACATTGATAGGCTACTATGCAAGTAACATAAAAGTTGGCAACCTAGCTCACTTAGTTGGCTAACAGCAAATAACATGGTTAGCTATCTAACGTTAACTCCCAAATGGTCTAAGCCTTGTTAGCTGGGTAACTGTAAATAACATGGTCAGTTAGCCAACTCTTATGTGTGTATTAGACACTCCAAACTGCATCTGATGGCAAACTGCACCATTTTATTTTCTTGAATGCCTGCTGACTCCCTGATTAGCTATATAGCTAGGTTACAGCGGTGTATTTTCCTAGAGAGGATTTTTGCAGTTAATTTTACTGTAAAGCTGATCTCCTGTTTTCCTCTTCAATATAATATATTAGAGAGAAGTTATTCCTGCACATGACAGAGTTGTTTTTATTGTCACAAAAATACTTTACTACGTAATATTTAATATTTAATATAAATTATATTCTACCATTTTTTACTTTGTAGGACATTATAGTCTAGCAGTATGGATGAAGATGTTGCTCTTCCACCTATGCTCAATTGCTTCATCTGTGAAGGCCCAGAGACGCCAGCTCAGAGGCGCACACAGGCAACTCCTAAAGGCTACTCTACTTTTATGGAACATGCAGAAGCAGTTGGAAATGCTATGATTTTGGAGTGTATGAAAGAGGCTCAAAATGTAGGAAGACTCAGGTACCACATAAAGTGCAAAAATGATTTGTACAACAAGTTTGTCGAGGTCACCACAAAGTCAGCTCATGCATCAAAAGGAGAGAAAGAGTCAGCAAAGATGAAGAGAAGACGCACTTGCTCTGACTTCAGTGAATCTACTGCATGCAGTTCTACAAGTTCTCAGCCCATTCAGCTTCTGTATAAGAATGTATGCATTCTTTGCAACTAACCCGCCCATCTCTACATAAATAACCCAGAGGCTGCCAGAAAGAGATATAGAGTGCCGGATAATTTGACTGCAGATAGACTAAAGAAAAGCTTGCTGAAGACAGCACAGAGTCGTGGGGACGATTGGAGCACTGAAGTAGTTGGACGCCTGGAAGGGATCAATGACTTGGTGGCAGAGGAAACTCTGTATTATTTGCGCTGTAAAGTTCTTTTTGAGACAGGTAGTCATTACTCTTTACGTAATGCTGGTGCACCATAGCTCAAGCACAAACCATCCAATCTACTTGACCACATCTAAGGGCTCCTATGATGTCAGGAGGATCCGAGAAGCTCTCTCTGAAAGACAAAGATGCTACCTGCTCTTTTGTCATGCCTTTTCTGGTTGTGATACGGTTTCTGCAATCGCTGGCCATGGGAAAACAGCTCTATTTGACAGGTTATAATAATAATAATAATAATAATAATAATAATAATAAAAATAATACATTTTATTTCTATTGCACTTTGCATGTGAAACAAATCTCAAAGTGCATTTTTTGCAGGTTTTGTGCAGGGGATATTGATGAACACATGGACATCTTCCTTGACACACAGGCTTCTAAGGATGCAGTGATTCAAGCTGGTACAGCCATCTTTCCAAATTTTTGCACAGATTTTGGCTTTTAAAGGCTGTGGTCTTAAACTTTTGATCAGCTGATGAACAGCCTATTTGAGTTAAATTGTTGTTTTCAATAAATTGCCTGCTCACAACTTTTGGTCTCTTGTTCCCATTTTTTCTTTTTGCATTTTGAAGCTCTACTTAGAACCTTCCTAAGATCCAACAGTGCAAAATGCAAATTCATGCAATTTTTAACTGGTCTTAAGATTTTGATCAGGAGCGTATATACAAACCCGGGACTGGATCTTTCTTAAGAGCATGTGTTTGGACCCTAGTGACTAGGTGGACATTAGGTGTTCAGGGATATGAGCCAGTTCCAACACTAGACCCCATGGCTCCTGAGGAGCTTCTTCAGTTAACAGTCTGCAATTGCAATGGAGATTGCAGTGACCGCCGGTGCAGCTGCAAGAAGGATGGTGTCAAGTGTATCTCGGCATGTGGAGTTTGCAAAGGCATTACGTGCAAGAATTGTGTTCATGATGATGTTCAGTTTGGAGAAGACTCAGACATTGACACATGAAGCGTGTGGCAGAGTGGATCAGTATTATGCAAGATACTGAAATAAACAAATAACGCTACTTTTTTTTAAATTCAAATGTCTGTTTTTCCACTAAGGAGCAGTTTTGGTGAAAAACTAATGCTGCCCTGACAATTATTACCTTTCCATGAGGCTATTGCTTCAGACAAATAGAAAAAAGATAGAATTTTTCATGGTGTTAACTGGGTTATTTTTTTTTTTATTGTTTTTGGGGAGGCGGGGGGGTTTGGAACCCTTTATCCGTGAATAATGGCTGAAAATGCAGTGAGTGGGAAAAGTGGGGGTGGCTGTTTTTGCACTAAGGAGTGGTTTTGGTGAAAAACTAATGCTTGCAATCCACTCAGTATCATGAAAACCCCCTAGTTTGACCCCTCACAAGTTACTTAAAGCCAGATTTAACATGTTCGATTTTTCAAAAATCGGTTACAGGTACCCCAACTTTGAGCAATTTTTTAGGAGGTTTCCCACGGGAGTTGAATTTCAACATTTTAAGACATGATATTACACACCTTCCTAAACAAAATTGTGAAGAAATTTCTTGGTAAGGATTTAGTTCCCAGATTTTCATATGTTGCCCTCACTATAACCAGCAGCCGCTAATAAAGTAGTTTCAATAAGAGCTATATAAGCAGTGACCTGTGTGCACGTATCTCCCCTCCACTCACCTGCACCACTGTCAACGCTGCACGCCTCCCCTGCGACAGAATACGACATCCGTCTCCTGCCAGGGGCCCCTCCGTGCTCCGAGCCCGAAGAGGAGCCATAGTCCGCCCCGGCTCCGTTCACAGACCCGGTCACCAGACTGTCCGTCTCCATCCAGGAAATGAGCAGCTATGGCCTCCTGAAGGCTCCGCAGGTTAGAGTTAAGCAGCAGGCGTGGAGCTGGCTTCGCTCCGTCTTTTCAGTCACTGACGGCACAGAGTGGAACTTGTGTGCGACAACATAACAAACTTGGTTCACAGCATTCGGACTGTCTTTAGGAAGTAGCTGCTCGCTGCCCCCTCCCCTCCTGGTCTCCAGTGTCACTTTACACAGGAACACAAACTCCACCTACAGCTCGACGCTGCAGCTCACGCTGACAGCACAGGAACCTGACATGCGTCCGCCTGAGAGTAGAGAGCAGGCAGAGCAATCTGTACAGAAAGGGAAACCGCAGACCTAAGGTGCACAGACAGCGGTGGGATGTAATGAAGTACAGCTTTACATGTATCTGTACATTACTTAAGTAGATTTACTATCAGGTATTTCATATTTTTAATAAACTACACTTTAACAGCAGTATGCTACATGCTCACATTGATTTTAATATTTACACAGGTAATAGACGCAGCCTCATGCAGCAGCACCACTCGACTGGTGAAGACACAATTCAAATGGATTTAGGGGTTTCGTGGTAGATTATTGCATCAGTGAATAGGCTACACTAAGCAGGTACTTTCACTCATGTTTTGTAGTTTATTTAGTACTTTCACTCATCTATTTATTTGTACTTTTATTTAAGGTATGGAGTTTTGGGAGCAGAGGTCCCTTTCATGACTTATATGTAGCGTGTTTACTTAAATTCTGACATAATTCAGATTTATATCTTTTTTCCTTAAAATTCTGACTTTAAATTTAATTAGTAAATTAATTTCCCCACACAGAGGGAAAATTCCACTCAAAGATTGCTCTTCAGTTTGAGAGACACCCACAAACACACACAAGAACCTGAACCCAAAATGCTTCCCCCCCCCATGTTTAAAAATTGTTAATTTGTCCCCACCCCCAAATTACCTGAATTGTAAACTGAATAGTCACTATGAAACTTTGAAGGATTAAGGAGGTACGTTGTTGTGCAGCTCGTACACTATTTCTGGCAGCTCTGCATGAGGTTGGTCCAATATCTCTTTCCCACCAACTCAGGTTCCAGTTCCGGGCTGGTGCTCGTGCTGGCATTGTGGCCCTATTTTGTTTGCACATACAATACATCAAAAATTATCTTGTGTGTTAATAATGACTTGTGAGATTTTGGTCTCCCCCCCGCAAAGCTCACTTAATGATTACAGCCTTGATATAAATACAAACCATTTAGCACTTCTATTGCTGTATCACAATCTGTGGTTAAATAAACGACCATGGTTTTGACAGTGTGTCCTGTTTATAATACAAGACATTGAACACCTATGTGAAGATATATTCGTGCAATATTTATTAGAAATATACTTTGTGATTACAATTTAGAAAACTCTGAAAACCCTAACAGTGGATTTAGTTACACGGGTATAATCAGCTTAGGGTTTTAAATAGATTTGATAGAAAAAAATAGATTTAAGCTAGGACCAATCAAAGTTAAGGTCTATTTAATTGCACAATTGTTTCCTTACCACTTTTAAAATTAATTATATTCAGTGAACATGTAGTCAACTGTCACAATTGTACAGATTTTTAATCATGACTTGAGGAAAAGCTGTAGACAATCACAAGGAAAAATGCTGGATGGATCTTCGCTAGTCAGTCCGAACCTCAGGCTGTTATTGCTTTGGGGTATTTTCGGCCATCTGAGACACCTGTAAGCAAGAAAATTAAAAAAGCTTCTTAAAGATAATTTTTTTCCCTTTATGTTTATAATCATCGTCTTTCTCTTTTTACTTAGTTCAGTTTAGCCAACCTTTCTAATGCGAGAATGAAGTGAAGCAAAGTTTCTGCAATATTGTCTACCTGGTTGTCGATGCACCTGAACTGCCAGGGCCAGCGTGTGTTATAGAGGAAAGGTCGGAGGTCAAAGCGGTTGTCATCCGGACTGTAGCTCTCTGCGTGGTAAGATGGTGTCACCGTGGTCATCTTGTGGCGGTTCACTGAGTACATCCTGAAGAAGTGCTTCACTTTCTGGGCTACCTGGAGAAAGACAACAAAATAGTGCTGTTACTGACCATTATATGTTTACAACGTTTTTTTTATTTTCAGATCAAAATAAAAAAACAATTCACTATAATAAGCTACTGCTAAATGCACAATATTTATAAATAATACTGATAAGACATACATTATTATTCTGTACCTTCATGCCAATCACACAATTAGGAAAAGCTAGTGTATATATTCTTTGATAATTAACTAACAAGGGAAAAGCCAAAATATTATTACTGATTTATAGAAAATCTGGATTCTCCTTTGCATGGGAGAGCTTGTTGTAAACATAGACACCCTCAAACTTAAGAATGTATACACAAAATTCCTCTGACGGGATTCCACTGTCCTACAGCAGAGGAGAAGCAGGAAAATCTTCCACATGGCGAAGGAGCTGACTGACCTCCACAGGTGAGAGAGAGTCCTTCCACGTGTGAATGAGTTTACAGAACATGCTGAAAGGGCCGCACTTGGAGATCTTCCTCAGGCGCCCAATCACAGATAACTCTGAGTAGGTCATCCCCATATCTGCCTGAGGAGGGAGCAGTCATGGTGTTTAGAGTAGAGGAAAGAAAACAGGAAATACAGGAAATGGTAATTTACTAAAGAGCCCATGCAAAGAGTTTCTGAGCTGAACTTGTTTTGTTTGAACATACAAACATTGTATGTTTGTATGTTCAAACAAAAAAAGTTATGCATTTGGAAAATGTAATGCTGCTATCAAGAGTCAAGAGAAATTATCAAGAGTATAAAGTTTGTGTTATACCTGAAACCTGATATAATAGCATCCAGGACCAACTTCAACTGACAGTATTAAATCATAATTTAATGTCACATCTTTGAGGAAAGGGATAGTTTGCCCCATATGCTTGTTTTTTATGATATTCAGGGAGATCACATAGTAGAAGGGCGAAATGTTTTATCACCCATTTGGCCTTATCCTAATATTACTCTTGTGCAAATACTGCTTGAGTATTAGTACTGCAGTTTAAACAATATTCCCACCCTCAAACCAAATCAGGACCTACTGCAGTTT
This sequence comes from Limanda limanda, assembly GCF_963576545.1. Classification (NCBI taxonomy): domain Eukaryota; kingdom Metazoa; phylum Chordata; class Actinopteri; order Pleuronectiformes; family Pleuronectidae; genus Limanda; species Limanda limanda. Next base: position 33,031,225 of record NC_083638.1, on the reverse strand, counting down.
GCGAAGTCCAGTGAGTTACGTTTATGTAAAAATGCTAATTAGGGGAACAATATAAGTCTGTAGACAGTAGTCTGTCCTACCTCATCTGTCTGGGACACCTGTCCATCTGTGAGTGGCTCCAGTTCAGCTGTGGGTGGAGCAGCAAGGATTCTGCACGGAAAACCAAAACCCCTGGTAAAATGAAAACTATACAAGGTGCTCCTATTCCTTTTAGTAGTATACACAAAGCTTCACTGAAACAATGACTGCTGCATGAAACCTAAATACATGGTGTTTTCACATATTACCCATCAATGCTGGTGTAAAGTTGACAAGTTTTTTGGGGGAGAGGCTACATTACTGGGACTAATTTCTGCCTCAGACCTAAAGTCCTCCTTTCTGGTTTGGGGTTCTCAGTAGAAACAGATATGTCACCCAGCAGAGCCCTTACCCTCTCAGAGCAGTGAGCTGGAACTCCTCAACACAGTGAAGCAGGAAGCCTTTCAGGTCTGTCTTGCTGATGCCTCCTATTGGGTTGATGTCAGCACTGGAGCAGTCATACTTGGTGAAATAGCCTGTCAGGCTGAGCAAGAAACAGTGATTAAATGAATTTGCTTTAACTTACTAGATATGGTCCGAAGAAATAGAACATGTCTCTTTCAGTAGTTTGTGGCTGCAGTTTTGCCAGTGGACAAGTGAATTACCTCCATAAAGTACCATACCAAAGGTTTGCATCATCATTCGTGACATTTTACATTACCAACAACCAGAACTATGACAAAAGGCATATATCCAGATGCAATACTATTATGATACTTGGCATCCAATTAAAATGTTTAAGTATTGCACTGGCCAGTGTATTCTGCAGCATTTTGGTCAATAGATGAGTGTAGCTGCAGACTCATAGGAAGAATAAGGTCCTAAATTTCTGATTCAATTAGAATTTCAATGCAGGCTTTTCATTCATGTTGGTATAACAGCCAGTCTGTGGTCAGGTAATTGCTCCAGTAATACCTCTCATCTACATTGGCTGAGCCCAGAACCAGCAATCCACCTGGCTTACCCCTGGACCATAGACTCAGCTGGGCAAAGAGGTAGGCCAGGACCATTCTGACACGAGCCTGGTACATGAACACACAAACACACTACAGTTTGTACTTCTGTCTTAGTGAGGACACTCATTGACATAATGCATTCCAAAGCCCGGTGGTCCTCACAAAGATATAAGTACAGGAACGAACACGAACACGAACACACACACGAACACGAACACACACACGAACACGAACACGAACACACACACACACACACACACACACACACACACACACACACACACACACACACACACACACACACACACACACACACACACACACACACACACACACACACACACACACACACACACACACACACACAGGAAGCAAAGTCAAAACTGTCCATCTCTGCTGAGAAATGCTGTTGTGTTACTGATGCATCAGTGTGAAGACTGTGGTTAAACTGTCAGAACGCATGTGTGATGGTTAAAAAAACTGTGTGAGATGTTGTCTGACCTGCACGTTCTGCAGAGCCAGGTTTTCTCTGTGGCTTCCTCCATTGGTACGAAACTGAGGCCACCTTCCAGTGACTGCAGAGAAGATTCCCAGAATGCCTTTCACTGCCATGTCGATGTTAATATTCATGTGTGTGCTGCAAAGCAAAAAATAAATTAAAAAGGGATGAAAATTGACATACTTGAAATGAAATCTTTAGGTCATTTTGGTTTAAAGGAAATGGCGTCCCCCGTCATGTGCCTTAAATGTGCCTACTGGTTGTTGTTAAATTTACAGAGCACATAGTGACGTAGAATCTCCTGTTGAATACTACCTTCCTATCTGATTGGCCAGGTCTTTGGCCCTGTTGCAGGTGTCCTCAGAGGAGTTCTTGCTGGCCATGTAACATGTGGTGAGGATGCGACCACATAGCTCATTTGCATGTTGGGGACAGTAGGAATCATCCCCAACCACCCTTCGAATATCTTCAAGTACCTGGATGTCTGACAAACGGAAAGACAAACTGAGACAGGAGAGGGAGTGGAGAAGGAAAGTAACTAAAAATCTCCCGTTTTTTGCTGATGTAACTCATCATCATGTTTTATACATTTCATGATACTTTCCAAATTTCAGAGGCTTTCAGCTTCACAATGAAAATGTAAATCTTTAAAACCACTCACAAATATAGTTTTATTGATAAAAAGGTGCGCTGAGATTTCTTAACAGCTGGTCGCTGTAGTTTTTAACAAACAGTAGGATATACAGTTGTTGAAAAATTTGTGAAGGACATACACACAGTACTTGTTAGGGGGATACATCATTGGTCACAGAGTTTGTGTCTACAATTAAACCAACTGAATTATACTCACTGCCGTCCTCTACAGCCTGGCACAGCAGCACACACATAGAGTGGACAATACAGGCAGTGGAGGAGCTATCGACGCCTCCACTCAGAGGCAACAAGAAACCAGCCTGGAAGACACATTATCACAAACATCAATGTCATTTCCACACAGCACTGCAGCATTGTTTTCAGTGTACGCTCGTCCTCACCTGTCCACTCCTCCTCAGGTAGTCCCAGAGCCAGCAGGCCGGCCCTAGACTGAACAACACAGGTGACACCTGCTTTACAGTGGACTTCAATAAAGATCAATTCTCTTATTTTAAAAGGTGTAAAGAATAATACATATTATGTACCTGATCTCTTCTTCTGGTGTATGAAAGTGCCATTTTAATGGTTGGTGGGTAGGTAGGTAGAGATCATTATCAGTAGATAAGGAGAAGTCAACTTTGACCCTGTGGTAGGGTTTGTGTTCACTTTCCTACAGCAGAAAAGTAAGAGAAAACAGACAGGCACTAATGTGACACGCTCTAATGTGAAACAGCCAAACTATCAATCAGTAATTGTTATGCAGTCTTATACTTCAGATATGATTAAAAGCAACCAAATAATCAACCAAATAATATTGGCAACTTTATGCTTTAAAATGGCTGGAAGGTGGTGCTGTCTCACCATGTGTGGCTGGCATATTTCTCCTCTGTAGCTTCGCACATCTTCAAGGTCAACTGTGGCTATGATCACCTCCTACACACACACACACACACACACACACACACACACACACACACACACACACACACACACACACACACACACACACACACACACACACACACACACACACACACACACACACACACACACACACACACACACACACACACACACAAATGTTTATCTTTAGGCTCATGAATGACGTCTGCTTGCTCTCACACAGATCACCTGCCCAGTAACACATATCCAATTCCCCTGTGCACATTGTGTCTAGATAATCGGCTTTTACAGTAATGTCACATTAGTACATTTTGAGCTGGGTCTGACTCACTTAATGGCCTACACATACCACATCGTCAAGGGAGAACTGGGCTCCCTGTGCCACAATGTCTCCGTTGATGGCCACCATAGCACAGCCATCATAGTAGACACGGTCTCCATCACAGCCCCTCTGGTTGGCATACAGGTAGATACCTCCACTCTGAAACAACAAACACAAATTTGCGGATTAAGTCAACAGCAATGTTGAGTGCTTTTACTTTGAAATGGGTATTGAAAGCATTGTAACATTTAGGTTTGTGACACAACTGACAGATAGAAATATTGTAACTGTGGAGAAAGATAATTTTCCCTGTCATTTTGGCTTTGAACCACATGTGGCACGCAAAGATAACAATAGGGGTGGAAATTGGCAAAAATGTGACAATTCAATAGTATTGCGATATTTTGGCCACGAATCAATATTATTGCGATTCTTAACATATTGCGATACAGCAAGTATTGCGATTCGATTCTGCGATATATTGCGATTTATGTCCCCCATATTATTCAAAGGCATTACAAAAAATGAGGAAAATAAGACTGCTCACCTCACTTCAAATGTCACTTTTAATTCTGTGAACAACATTGTCTTCTACACATTAACTGAAGTGCAAAAACTTTGTCCTTGAACATTCAGGTCACAGGACCTTTGTAATTATTTTCTGAATAGGAGACCTCTCACATGAACGCTGAGCTCCCAGCACATAACTTAAAATTATTTAAATACAATACAGTAACATAAAGCAGACATAATAGAGTGACATAAACCTGAGAATAATCATATAAATAAGAGTAACCTAGAGCTTCAATCAAATTGAGAAAAATAAACAAATGTGTACTACTAGAGTCCAGTCCAGTTGGCTGCAAGGTCATGACCCAAAATGTTAAATTCATTGGGGAATATTGGCATTTTTGTTCAGAAAAGGAGTTGGTCAACATGCTCAGATGTTAAAGTTCCTCTAGGCCGTTACTATATCTCCTGCAGTGGAGAACATCCTTTCAGCAGACACACTAGGTATCTTTTAAACTCTGAAACTCTCCTCGTCATGCTTTGCCAGCCAGGGCCTGTCACATATATAATTAAATATTGCAAAAATTGTAAATAAAATATTTAAAGCAAAAAATGCAATACTTTGTGCTACTGTATCGATATAATCGCGTGCGCAAAATATCGCGATACTGAACAGAATCGATTCCCCCCCCCATTAGTAAATAGGCAGGACCCTGACTCTCTAGAAGACCAACGAGGCTTTTACACCTGAGACACGAGGCTCACAGGGTGCAGCCGCTCTAACCTGATCAAATGGGCACTGTGGCCGTGTACCAGGGTAATCAGTGAAAGAGCTGCCACAGCGAGAAGCTGACTGACATATGGAGGATCTGTGACAAAGATGAGTGGCACAGAGGCGGGCTGAGCGGGGACCTGAATGAGGTTATGTTGTTGGGGAATTTATCCTTGATTTTTGGAAATAAAACTTAAGTGGTGACTGGCTGTTGTGTGTGGAGACCCCCACGTGGCAAAGCCACAGGTGCCTATATGAAAAGCAAGCCGCTCCTGAGTGTTAAGTCACCACCAACTGTTATGGCGGTAATCTGTTCTACATTTGTGGTACAACACTGCCCTCTGGTGATCTCTATTTTGGATTTTCTGTGTCGGGTCAAATGGGTGACAAAAAAACATTTGTCTTGCCAAGGTGATGGTAGCACAGGACCATTTTTAAAATATATGTAATTGCTTGCTCTGATTAACATTGCTACTATGTTCTACACCCTGTGATAGTTTTTTTCGGAAAGAACATGCATCTGAACCAAGCATAAGCACCAACATATATCTTTCTACATGAACAGATGAAACCATGTCTGCTCCTGGTTTAAACATACCTTGGTGGTGGCTGACTTGACCAGGTTGACTCTTTGATCAGCTTTGCGCAGCTCATGGTGGCTAGCAGACGAATTGGTAAAGATCTCAACGCCATCGAGACCCATCCCTATATGAGGGCTAAGGAAAAGAGAAAGCATTCCGTCTGATGAGTTTCAAGCATTTTTGACATTGCGCAGATAACTACCCACACAACCCTCTGTTGCTCTACCTTCTGGGGCTCCAGAGCTCTGCACACATTTCAGTGCCAATACAGGTGTCCTTTGTGGAGAGCACACACTCACCAAATGGGACTGTATCCTGATGAAGACAAAAAAGACTGAACATTAAAATCACTGCCATTTTCTGTGGAGAGTAAATGTTATGTGTCCTCCTTCAGATGATCAGCAAAACACAGACTAATGATTTATTTGCACAGCACTTTTTAAAAACACACAATAATGACAGAGTTTTGTTTTACCTGCCCTGTTACCTCCTGGATCATTCTGGGCAGGAAATATTCCTCCACTTTCCTTAAGGATACAAACAAAAAGACAATCAAAAACAAGTGCATCAGGCTGCATGATGCTAATACAAGATTCTGTGATTTTTGCAGGTTGACTCATATCAGGAATCAAACGCCAGGATATGTTGACCTCTGCTGCACACATTTACACAATCTGTCTCTACAACTTCCTCCGACTTTTTGGAAGTGCAATATGAAACAGTTTGTATTCTCATAAAGATAGAGACATAACAATAATAAGTGGTTATAAAAGACTTTAAAACATCCATGACTTCTAAGTAAATACAAACCTTAACTGATTCCAAGGTGAGAACCAGCGTATCTCTCTGTAGTTCCCGTAGTTGGCCATGAGTATTTTAGGTCTGATCAGCAGTATCTTTCTACACAATGGAAGAAATACATTAACACACACACAAACACATAAATATCATATATATCTCAACATCAATATATGTTTATATGAGCCTGTATGTGGTATATCTATGTATCTAAATATTAATATATGAAAATGTTTGTGTGTGTGTGTGTGTGCGTGCGTGCGTGCGTGCGTGCGTGCGTGCGTGCGTGCAGCGGACTGCTGAAATACCTGTTGAGGAACAGAACCCTGCAGTTGTAGCGAACATTATGATGCATTACGGGCCTAAGGGTACAGAATACAAAACAATTAGAGAATTAAACTGAAAAAAGACTAATACTGTGGCTGGTCTGACTAACTATTTGAAGGTGATACTCACATTCCGACGTCACAGATGATGTCTTGGGTGATGGGAGATTCCAGAAGTTTCCTTAGGACCTGAAAGCTGTGGAGCAACGTGTCTGACTCATAGAAGTGGTCTGCACAGCCATACCCACTGTAAAATTGTAGTGAATTAGAAAAGAGATGCCAGGCGATTAAAACCGGAAACGTGAAGTTTTTAGCAACTTGTAAAGTACAAGTCACTTACAGAGTTTTTCTGGTGGTAATCCACTAAACAGTATTTTGGAACAGATTATTTGGCTGATATGCATTCGTCAAGCCCTTTTCTAGTCTTAACTATTCAATGGACTTACATTAGCAGTCACATTTGCTTATTCACACACCCTCCATACAGTACTACTATCTAGTGCTTCTCAATCAATCAAACATTCACACAAATCAGGGACAGATTAGGATTTAGTGTCTTTCCAAAGGACACAAGCAGACTGGAGGAGTCAGGGATCAAACCACCAACTTTCCAAATAATGGATGACCTGCTCTACCACCTGAGCACAAGCCAACCAGAATATGATCATGCTATAATGGTCAACTATAGGGATATACTAATGTTAGATACTAATAAATGCTTTCCCATCATACCATATCTCCAGCTCTGGGCCCAGTCTGTATTTGGCTCCACGATTCTTCGCAATCTCAATACCTGCAGTGAAACACACAGACAGTATTTTTTCCCCACATGAACAGACCCATATATATATATATATATATATATATATATATATATATATATATATATATATATAATTGCCTATTAAAAAGGCCTATATTAGGTGATGGCAATGCACAAACTTGGATGGAAATCCATGATAGGCTAATACTTCAAATATTCAATAATGGCATCTCATGATCTTGGTGATGAGAAAATAATGACATTATATTTACAATGACATCCAAGCCATCAATAAGTCTTGATAGTAACTTGATGGAATACCCTGGGATATTGATATTGTAAATTAATAAAAAATCCTTGACGTATAGAGAAAAGTTATTTCACTGCACCTATAATGTAGGCAGTGATATGATAATACGTAATGTGTGATATGAAAAGAGCAGTGTATATAAGGGCTATATGAGTGTGTGAATGGGTGAAATTAACTTGTACTGCGAACCGCTGTGATTGGTTGATAAGACTTATAAAATTACAGTCCACCTATCTTCATCTCTATGCTGGAAAGTCATCACATCAACACAATCTGACAAAATTCTTCTAAGATATAGGATTTTGCCAAGAGGAATTATTAAGAAAACATTGGATAACGTTCACGTAAGATGCTCTCAGAAAAGTTTGGTCAAAACTGGTGCTGCAATTAGATGTAACACACACACATGTTAATCCCATTTGTTTTGTTTCATTACTTTATAAGTTTATTCCGTGTCCCTGTGACATGCACAGACAAGGAGTTCGAATGATTGACTTCATTGTGTTGGAAATATCTGCTTGTCTCTTTCCAGGATGACTAATGTTTTTGTAAGTGTTTCTCTAATCAGCCTAAACTTGGCTCACATGCAAATGACTATCTTCTTAACTCACAAAACCTGAAGTGGGTGCAATGCGCTGCGAATGGAGGAGGAGTCAACTAGAGCGCAGGACATTTGTGCAGCAACAACACAACTGTGCACAGGTTTGAACCATAGGAGCAGGGGCAACATTTGAGTTGTGAAATCCGGCTGTAGATTCATCACTGAGAACAACTAAGTTAAAGTGTTGTCACAGAGTATCAAAATTACTCTCAAATAGTTGTACCTGCACAATCAGCCAATCAGCATGGTTGTCTTTCTGTTCAGGTGCTGTCACACTGATGTTGTCTGTTCATTTTGATGAGGGAGGGGAACAATGTGACAACAACGATGTGAGGTTTCCCTTCTGTCCACTAGTTTTTGTTTAAGATTGGTGGCACTTCATTTGATGGTCAGTGACATGACATATGTCATGGAAAATGCAGCAAAATTTACGAATACCAGTATTGTATCAGTGTAGTATTAGTATTAGTTCCACCTACTCTTCAGGATTCTCTCCAAGTTGCCTTCAAAGTCCAGTGCCCATTGATTTAACGAGCAAGTTGCCACAGTCACCTTCCGTCCCATTCTCGTGTCAGTGAGCAGATAGAAGACTGAGTGCACAGAGTAATGTCAACGATGACAAAAGGAGCAGTTGTACACTGCGGTTCTATTTGACGTGTGTACGCTTAAAGTAGAGTCTGCTGCCTCGACCCCTAGCCTACACTGTCTTCTTCTGATGTTGCTATTGTGCGGTTCTACCTGAGCGGGTTGTACTGCCCCCTGCAGGAGAACAGCCACATTACAACTACTACTATTACTACTACTACTAATACTACTTCTAATTTGGGGTAATCTGGGACACTGGTAAATGTGGGACACTTCAAATTCAGTCTGTTGTTTTCCTGCTGTAACAACAGGACCTTTACTACAAGTTAGCAGGGACATCATGTGACTGAAATCACATGACTTCCGGGGGCGAGGTCACAGAATTGGGGGGTCTGCAGTTGATAGGCAGGAGTTTATGGTAAATAGACTCTGTCCCTGTCTGTTTAAACTGATTGTCTGGTCAGATAAGCAGCAGATAATCAGTTAGTTCTCTAGGACAATGATGATCCAAAAAGCACAGAAGAGTCGGTCCTGTGATCTGCAGCCATTGGTTTCACCAAACATGTGGAGAGGACGATGGGCTGAGCGATAATGATGAGTCTCTCAGCTGCAAGGAGTGGACCCAATAGTATGATGAATTACTGTGTAGCCGAAAGGAGAAACCTAAAAGGACAGAATAGCCCTTTACTCCTCAGCAGGAAAAGGAGGGGCGAGGGAGATGATAAAGGTGACACGCCTGTGAGTCAAGATGGAGGGAAACTCAAACAAAGGCAGCATGGAGTGGAAGCATGTGAAGCACAAAACAGATAAACTTGTTTCTGGAAAGTTAATCCAATAACCAATTACTTTACCTTTTCCTTGGACCCTAACTCCCCTCTACAACCCCCCCCCCCCCCCTCCCCGCCCACACACACACACACACAAACTCACACTTGATCTGATATCGAAGTATACTCATCATGAACACTTAATGTAAGCTTCTTTCATATGTTTATTGAATGGACGGTTAATTGTTCTTATTTGGAAAAAGAATTTGTTTGCATTGATTACTGGATATTATGGTCAAAAAGAGTTCTTCGTCTGTTTAGCCATCATAACTATTTGATTTGATTGTTAACTTGATTGAATAATTCAATTGAATATATATTGATTAACCGAATTGATTGTTTGTGATTTGTTTTTCTTTGATGCCTTTTGTAGTTAAGTAAATAAGCTATCCGGGTTAACTCTCGCACCGGGAGATGTTACAATTTTTGACAGGTTAAGAATCCCTGTCTGGATCCCAACTCTTTTATTTTTTCAATTTAGAAAACCTACGCTACAACTGAATGAATAATCTGTTATTGTTGCTCGTGTTTGATATAATTTTATTTGTTTCAAAAAAGAGATTCACCTTTATTCGAACTTTTTAAATTAATTTCATAGTTTCTTTATGTAGGATAGGGTTCTTTATGAAAAAAAATTACTTTTACATTTTAATATGAATTCATTAAATTTTTTAGTCCTTTTTGCATCATGGTAATATTCAGCGTGACATGCATAAAGCAAGGTGATTTAGACTATGCAATTTTGTATACAAGTGTCCCAGGCTACAAAGTGACCTGTCCCAGATTGTCAAATCAGGCATAACTTTCTTTTTTTGGCACAAAGAACACTAAAAAGCTGTGTCATGACTCATGTCTCAGAATTATGTAATCTCCATTCTTTCTCCTGTTGTGGTTAGAAAATGTCTTAAGGAATACAGAAAGGTACAACATGTTGATCCAATGTGTAAAACAGATATCGTAATCAATCACTGAATGCCTCCTCCTCCTCCTTTTTCTTCTTCTTTTTCTTCTTCTTCAATTAATATGAAATCTATATTGAAATGTGATTCGTATAGTAAAGGCATTTTGTTTGTAAATTATCTATTGGATTGCAATCCCTTTATCGCTAATGCAGTTAATCCTGAACACCTCTGTGTATTGTAATTTTATATTTTGTATTGTCAAATTTAGTAAGCTAAGATTGTGACTTAAATATTCATTAAAATAATAATTAAGTACTGCTGTTATATATGATTATACCTAAGTGTTACAATTTTACAAAATAGAGACCCTGTATAGTATGGATACTTTTCCTAAGTGTGATATATGGCCTATTTCCCACAGGGTCAATGAGTCTCACTTTAAAATAATTCCCAAGGTTTACCCAGTGGCAGAATTTCTTTAAAAAATTGTTTAATTTTGAGGTGGACCTTTATACCTTTTGAAATAATATATGTTACATTAGAACACATGTTGTTTTCAAGCCCTGTTTTTTGCAAACATAATATAAATTGGTTATCACTTAAAGTAAACAACACTATAACCTATTTCTATTTGGATAATTTAAATTCATCTGCTGACTTCTATGACTTGTTTAACATTATAATCCCTATGGATGAATGATATAGCCATTGTAGTAAATGGAGAAATTGCTACCCCCTCTTTTGAATGATTTATAAATGATTTTAATTATTTTCTGCATCACTAAAGGGAATGCACTGTGTCAGACATTTGATAAGGAAATATGTAAATCCTTATTTTGAGTCATGCAGGTCCCCCCTTTTAGAGGTCTAGTGTGTGGAGGTTGGTAATCATGAGTGTGTTTTTAAGTATTTGCTGTCTAGTTGTGTGTGTGTCTGGTTTCCTATATATGTCTCAATGTGAGTGTTTTGTATTTTTTTTCCAGAAAAAAAACTTCTTCTCTTCTGTCACAGTTCTCCTCCTCACCTTCAAGGCCCTTAATAATATATGACGCCATTATACCTTAAAGAGCTGTTAGAACCTTATCACCCCACTAGAGCACTGCTCTCCCAGAATTCAGGCTTATGTGTCGTCCCTAAAGTCTCTAAAAGTGGGAGCCAGAACTTTCAGCTATCAAGTTCCTCTCCTGTGGAGTCATCTCCCACTTTCAGTTCGGGAGGCAGACTCCCTCTGTAAGTTTAAGAGTAGGCTTAAAACCTTCCTTTTTGATAAAGCTTATAGTTAGAGCTGGTACAGCAGTCTTGGACCTCCTCTTAGTTATGCTGCTATAGGTCTAGAAGGTCGGGGGACACATGACACACGGAGCTTCTCTTTCCAGCTACTCCTTCCTCTTCTCAAATCATATTACTGTCTTGACTTCTTCCCCGGAGTCCCTTTGCCTTAGCGTCCGCAGATCAAGGGCGGCAGCTGCGGCCACATCAACTGTAGTGTGAAACAGGTCATTTATGAAAAGGAAATAACATTTTGTCTTTGCTTTGTCTTTCATAAAAACAAGGTTTTGTTAAATGTTGCCTTACTTTCCCTTATCCTTTCGCTTGTCATATAAAGCTTTTACACCCAACCCGTCCTTACATTACTTCCTAATTAACTTACTTCCGGTTGAGAGATTTTTATGTTGCTGAATCAGCTTCCTCACTCCCCTGTAATACAGTTTACCGAAAATTACACTTGTGTAAATCTGTATAGGGACTCAAATTCTGCCCCAGGTTAAACCTCTTAGAGTCTATGCTTAAAGTGCGTAAATGTGGATTCATGCCCCACAATACTCAAAATATGTTTCATTTACATTTTTCCACATAGCATCCTGGATATATTCTCTCCAGCACATCTGACACCTTGGTTTCTGCTCTATACTGAGCTGCTATATGTCCTATTCACCGACATTTGTAAACATCGCAGTGGTATGGTTTTCAAGGGAAACTCATGTATCCAGTCAATACTTTCTCTTGTCCATTGATTCAATCTCCAATAATTTGGAACTGACATTTTTATGTAGCACAACCATTGTCAAAGTCATTTTTTTTTCACCTATTCACTAAAATGGCTTAAATTTACTATATGAACTGGCACATTTGGTTCAGACCTTCATTGTTCCCAGATGATGTATCCATCTAACTATGCTGATCCTCTCCAGTGCCTCCAAGATCTGGAAATGTGTTAAGTCACATTTCTTTACTTCTTTTGTAAGGCATTCCTGTTAACACTTGTTAGTCTCTGTCAGTATCATTGTTAGACCTCAATTCAATTTTTTTCCAAACAACAAAAATTGAATACCTGCAACTAAAAGAATCCATTAGCCTAAACTGTACTTTATTTTGATCAGTAATAAGCTGGCATGTTAGGATGACACCCAGAAATACTTAAATAAATTGTGACGTGCCTTTCATAGTTTTACAGACTTTTTGGATCCTTATTTCTTGTTTTATTTTGATATCACTTACCTTATGTATCTTTTTTTGGCTTTATTGCCTGTCCTGACCTTCAGTTGTCTGCCTACACCTGAGGTTTCACATGGGTCCTATAATCCCTATTTCCCTTGTGTATGTAGTGTGCGCTTTCCGTCCTCCTGGTTAGCTCATGTGCTCAGCTCTGTAGTGTAACCAGCCAAAGCAACTGTAAGCCTGTGCACTATATTAAATTCTTCTCTGCACCTTCTTGCCACCTATATGAAAGCCTCTGAGTCCAGTCATCATCAAATCCATAAAAGAGACAAAAGGTGTGAAGGTATTTAATCTGTTCTTCCACCATATGAATGATATGACACTTGTACAAACCAAGTAAAGTAGAATAATTCAACTTAACCTTTGCTCTTGAACTGCAAATAATCTTATTGTGGATCCTCTTTCATATATAGGTTTTATACACATCACACAATATCAGTTTTGCCAAAACATTTCATAGGGTGGGATCTGTGCTTGATGTTTCAGGACCTTTTAAAAGTAATGTACTAAACCAGATTAGACTTGGTCTGATTTCATTAGCTCTTTGTTGGTTCAATAAAACAGCTTCAAGCTGGTTCTGTTTGTTGTGCTCATTCTAAACAGATTTTACACATTTCAAGTTTTCATGAAACAACCATATGAAGGATTCTTCCTGCGAAAATGTTTGTCTTATACAAAGAGAGAAAAATGGCAGCATGGCAGAGGCAGAGCAGGGAGGATGTGAATGTGATAATCTAAGGCCAACAAGATTCACCCTGTGAGAGGCGGTGGTGCAGAAGACAGGTTGTTAAATGTGTTCTTCTTGTTCATTCAATTGCAGATTTCTTTGTAAAGTATCCCGCTGATACAGTTTGGACAGGCTATACCAACCAACAATAAATGGTGTAAAAAACTGATGAGTGTCTGTGATTAAAATTAACACATGTTACATTAATCATCTCTCTTTCACTCTCTCTCTCTCTTTCTCTCTCACACACACACACGTCATACAAAATAAATAGCAATATATACAAGATTCTCTTAAGAGGGCAGCAAACTCAGGCTATACAGCATGTAACTTCACAAAAAAACATCTACACCCAATGCATAACCTGCATGATGTATTGTGCATAACCAACAAAATGCATGTTAACAAAATGTAAAAAACATAAAACATGACATGTAAATTAGACAAGGTTTTGAGCATTAATTGAGCTACATCAGACCAAGACACAAGGACACTGTAAAGGTGGCCAGTGTGTTCCCAGACGTCTCCCTGCGTTGGTAAAATCTCCACGGTCAGAACAGTTAAACCCTTGTGAAAGAATCAAAAGAGAGCTATGAAGAGATGATGACCCCGCATAGAAAAACATGATCTAACCTTTCTAGTTATGGCTGCCTTCCTGGGACAATTATCCCTCCCCCCACTCAAACACCCCCAAAATCCCAAAAAAATGGATAGAGCAAAGCTCTTTGTTGTAATGTAATAGAAGGCAAAGGCAGTATGTAGAAAAGTCAAGCTGTCAAACATAATCCTCTATCTTTGTCTTTGTCTCCTTTTTGGTCTGCTGAAATGGTCAAACAGACAGTTTTTGGTGATTCTCAAGGCCAGTGGTGGGAAGTGGAGCAGATGAAGAATATGTTTAATGTTTCCATTGGAAGAGCAGGACTAATTACCCCAAGAATCTCTCATGCTGTTGTGCCACAGGAGCAGGTATGTTTTGGATTTCACCCATATCTTGTATGGACGTAGTTCTGGTTCAGTACCATCCCCTAATTATGATACACTATGACACCAGCAGAGTTTGGTCATTACCTCTTTTATGGGAAGACTTTGACCAAGGATACAAATAATGCAATATCCTTTTGTGAATGAGGATGTTACTGACAGGTAATCCTGCTTTCTTACAATTTGAGTCTTTTATACTTCAAGACATATTTAAAGGGGACATATTATGAAAAAATTCCACTTTTGTAGTGCTTCTACACGTTAATTTGGGTATCTGGCATGTCTACCGTCCCAAAAACTCTGGAAAAAAACAACTCACGTAATATGTTGTGGTTCCTCTCTGTCAGAAACGCTAAGCTAGAGTGCGTCCTCTGGGATTATGGCATTTTCCTACGTCACTTCTCGCCATAGGCCCCCCCCCCGGAGGTGGAGATCTGGCGGAGGAGAAGACCAGGGTAAAATCCTCAACTCGAGGGGGGGGGCTGGGGCTTAGCTGGGGAGCTAACCAGCCAGGGAGCTGGGTGCGAGGCGGAGGAAACAGAGCCTGCGGTAGGGGTGGGTTACCTGCCACAGCTCCCTCCTCAGCTCGGGCTCGCTGGGGGGCTGCTGGCTCCATGTCAGCTGCTCGCTTCTGGTGGATGTGTCCGACCGGTGGATGTGTCCGACTTCTCCCCGCTCCGGCCGGAGCTCCGACCGGACCTCCGCTCCGCGCTCCGACCGGACCTCCGGCCGGAGCTCCGCTCCGCGCTCCGGCAGCCCGGGATCCCGGCAGCGCGAGCCGGGAGCTCCCGGCAGCCGGGAACATGTTGGTGTTTTTTCAGGTAGGAGGTCGGAGCTGCTTCACTGTGTTGATGTGACTCTGTTTGACTGTGTGTCACTCCTGTGCCTCTGCTGCCTCAGCTGGCTGTGACTTTTGTCCAGGTGGGACGTGTTTGTTTACGGGGCAGCACCGAGCTAACGCTAGCTGCTGTGTGTGTCTGTCTTTGTTAGAAAATAGCACCGGAACGTGTTCCAGGACCCCCCCCCCGTCTCGGGCTTGTACCCGTGCTTGGGCGCTCGCTCAGCGGACAGCCTCTCCTGTGATGCCCGGGTGGCGAAGCGGAGGAGGAGGAGGGGGGAAGAGAGCTGCCCCTTATAACTTTTGTGGCTCCTACAGATTTGCTCCACGCAGCCCGAGCTGCACGACCCGGTGCCGGTCAGCAGCAGCTCGCTGCCGCCTCCGTCGCTCGCTTTATAATAGACTCATACCCGGGGTTTTAAGTGCATTTCGCCGCAGAAGTTGCAGCAGTGTTAGCTTCCAAGGCTAGCCCCCACATCCCTTTGTCTGCCTGTGTGTGTGTCTGTGTCTATCTGTGTGTGCGTGTGTGTGTCTGTGTGTGTGCATGTGTGTGTGTCTGTGTCTATCTGTGTGTGTGCGTGTGTCTGTGTCTGCGTGTGTGTCTGTGTGTGTGTGCGTGTGTGTCTGTGTGTGTGTGTGTGCGTGTGTGTGTGTCTCTGTGTCTATCTGTGTGCGTGTCTGTCTGTGTGTGTGTGTCTGTGTGTGTGTCTGTCTGTGTCTATCTGTGTGTGTGCGTGTGTCTGTGTATATATGCCCTGTATGAATAAATATACACATACAATTATATACTGTATACACACATATGTAATGCATGTATTTAAATAAATGTACATCCTTATCAGAAGGTGTAGTAGTTTTAAAATTGTAGCTTCAATGAAGAAACACAACAAACTGATACAGAAATATATTTGTAGGACAGTGACTTAAAATGATTTTAACAACCTTAAATATGCTAAGGGGAGATTTAAGATGTGAAAGTGGATGTGTGTGTGAGTGACAGGGGGGGGCGGGGGGGTGAGAGAGGGGCGGGGCGTTGAGAGAGGGGGGGGGCCGGGCACTCAAAACAGGTCAATCTGAGTAGGGCTGTTTTAGACAGGGTAACAAGGTGCTGTTTTAAATGATCCTTGTGGTATTTTGACCAAAAAATGTTACAGACATTTCATTAAGACCCCAAGGAACCATATCAACTTGTGGTAAAATGGGCATAATATGTCTCCTTTAAAATGTTCAACGTTGTAGCTGAAATTTGTGTGTTGATTGGAACACACCAACAGAGTAAAACTAGATTTACCACACTGCGGTTGTATGCCTCCACCAGCCACTGCAGTTTCTGTGTAAATATTTCCAAAAAAATAATTCCGGATTCATATAAGGTCATTGTGACCTTTGACAACTGACACTTAAAAAAATATCTTTGAGTCTTAGTGACAACTTATTGAACATTGACCACCAGAATGTAATCCTTTAATCACTGGGTCCAAGTGAACGTTTGTACCAGTTTGAAGACACTGCCTAAAGCTGATCTTAAGATATCATGTTCAAGAAAAACATTACATACTTTGTGAGGCCCCCTAACCTTTGACCTGCGTTACCAAAATCAAGAGTCCCAGTTAATGTGAAAGGATTCCTTGACAGCGATCCAGAGATATCACCTTCACAAGGCTAAAAATGTGCTTTGACCTTGACCACCAAAATCGAATCAGTTTATCCTTGAGTCTAAATGAGTATTTGTACCGATTTTGAAGAAATTCCCACAAGGCATTCTTAAGATATTGCGTTCCCGAGAATGTGTTCGACAGATGTAAGAACATACGGACGGACATCCTGAAAACTTACTGCCTCCAGCCACTGGCCCTGCAGACGAGAGTGATAAATAAAAGTCAGCAGATGAACCAGGGGTGCTACAGGGTTAATCAAACCACTTTTGTTGGTGGTCAAACCTAAAGTTTCAGGAATTGTTGCTAATTCGACAAGAAAACTTTGTGTGGATAACTAAACTAAGCCTAAAACTGCAAACAGACACCAGCCTTTACCCATGTCTTTCCGAGTGCCTGATTGGTACTACTAAATTGGAAACAGCAAACCCAAGACCCACAACGTGCTTTATGACTTTCACTCCTAACTCATTAGCTGCAAAATGCATTGGGAGACCAAAAGTGGTGATGTGCAATCCAACAGTTGGGGCTATCAAAAATCATTGAACTCTCCACTTTACGCCCCTTCTTCACTTCTAACCTGTAAATAACCTAAGAAGATAACAGGATTGCGCAAACATGGCTCAACAGAAGCATGTGAAAACCAGCAAACTGAGATACCGCTAAGTCCCATCAACTGTCAGAATATCCAAAGGCATTGATCAAAATGCACACACAGGGAAATGACCAATCTTAGTGGTACACTGGGAATTCCCGATGTCAATGTTTTGGTTCAGTCCATGTGGCGCTGTTAAGGCACCATGCAGCCTGGTCCCCACAGAGTTATATTTATAGGTTGGTCTGTAAAGACATTATTATACTTCAAAAAACTAGTTACTATGATTTGTCATCCAATACATTGCTAAAATGTTTATACCTATCCTGAATGGCCATGTCCAAGACGAGATGAAAAAACTGCCTTATAGTCTCCCTTATTTTTGTGGTCTTGAAATTTTATGGACGTGATTAATCATGCAAACGAATACTGCACACTTTCTCACAAGCTCTCCTTAAAGGCATCCATGGTGTAACAATAAGTCTCAAATGGAAACTGACTAATTTTTGGATTACAATTGAGCATTTCATTCAAGAAAATTCCTAATTTCCCCCTTTAATAAGGACCAAATGATATAACTCTCTTGGAAATTTGCGAGAAAAATTATTTGCTAATTATTGGGAAATTATGACTGTGAAATTATGATTGTGACTTTTGTAATGAAGCCTTATAGTTTAAACAATAATTTATTCACACCTGTTTTCATATTTTCCTAAGAAATTGCATGTGATATACATAAGGGAAAGCTGCCAAGCAATAATAAATAATAAATATGGATCCCAGTGAAAGTTGTGATACTCAAGGGGTTGAAAATGCACATCTGTATGCATATGAAAATGACAAAAAACAGTAGAGAGTTGGGTAGGTGTCTTGATGACTATCAAACATGTGCTGATGACAGCCAAAGCTGCATCTAATGTTTGAATTACATGTATAAAATTGTATAAATTCAGTAGATAAAATTCCCCTAAAAGGGCTCATGAAGGCTTTAGAGGGACCAGTTAGAACAGGTATAAACATTCTGTCTTTAGATGTAGTTGGACAACATGCATACAGCCTAGGTGGTTTTAAAACATGCTGAGAGCATTCAGTCCGTACTTTAACTGGTAGGCAACACATGCCAATGTGAGTCTACAAAAATGTCAAATTTCTCCTGTCTGTATAGAACTGTGGGTGCTGCACCACCTTGTAGTCTTCAGCAGAGTTAACTTGACTTCTTGTGCATTCAAGACGCTCTGTTGGCCAGTGTGAGTCCTGCTGCCAACGCGTCCTGTGAGGTGCGACGTTGGGCTGCCAAACATATACAAGAGCAGACAATGTTGCTCCCTCAGTGTGTAGATTGTGTGTGAATGCATGCATGTGGTTATGTGTTTGCATGTAATTCAGCATCCACGTTGTGTGTGTCACTGTCCAGGGTAGGTGGGGTAGTGTGTGTGTACAGGTGGCTGGGACTGTTCATGTGCATTTGCCATTGGCAGCGTCGCATGGTAGTCAGAAGGCAAGCAGGTAGACAAAAGGTGGTCTTCTGATAAGTCACCTACAGACAGAGGAGAAAGACAGCTGTTAGTACAGCATAAAGACGCTTTTATGTATGTTCATGTTTATGTCTATGTGTATATTTATCTAGCTTCCCCAAGCCAGGCTAACTATTTCCCCCCCTGCTTCCAGTTTCGATGTTACCCATGCTAACAAGCTTTTCCTCAATTGCAGACAATAGACTGATGGTCAATCTGTTCATCTGATTTTCAGAAAGAAAAGCAATTTGAGAAAATATGGTATTTATTAGAGAATAGCATAGATAACATAAATTACATACAGACGTAACACACATCATTGTGATATGGAGAGTGTGACACCATGTTGGCGTGTGGAGCTAGAACTTTAGGTACACCTAAATTGAAGATGGACAAATGGAGACATGGTTGTGAACCACAGTTATGGGAAACTATAAAATGTCTACAAATGGAAAGAAAATGAACAGAAACTGTCTTAAAGCTAATGTGTATCCTACCAGAACCAGGATCCATGCTGGTCTGATTCCCAGTGATGTGGTGCCAGTAGGCGGATCGGGGCAGAATGGCAGTGGGGGTAGAGGGGTAGGAGCCAGGCTCTGAACTCTTGGACATTGACTGGGAGTCATATACACACATCATTAGGTATTTAAAAAAAGTACTTTCAAATATTATCAAGAAGGTTCAGTATTAAAAGTAACATTTCCTCACTTACAGATTCTTTTTACATCCCAGTCAGACTGTGTACTAAACTGTGTACTGTGAACTGTGGTGCTCCTGAACAGTTATGTATGAACATTTTAATGTTTTGATTTTAAATTTTCTTCATCTTATGTTGTTGCTTTGGAGGGTAATCCTTCAGGTCATGCTGGACTTACTTTTAGCTCTGTTTTGTTCTCTGTCGTCTCCTGAGAAAAATAGTTTTAGCTGTTATATATTCCCTAGCTAACTGCAAACGTTTTTAGAGGTGTATAATATCCACAGCATCATTGACTCTGTAGAGCCACATTCTAAATACATCTATTAATATTATAAATTGTTAAATACAAAGTTGACAATTGCATCCTTTGCCTCTCCATGATACATGATGATGGTTTCTGCACTGGACAATGAGAAAAAATTTGATTCTTAAACTTGAAATTAGCCATTCTCTCACCCTGCTGTTCTTCTCCATCTCTAGCAGGACCTTCTTGTGCTGCTCAGCGATGGCCAGTGTTGAGGAGTGAACCCTTAGGTAGATTTGCTCTCCCTCTCTGGTCTGGAAGGTGTAAAGGCCTTCACCACTGTCACACATCCTACACACAAAACAGCACACAAGTCCATGTGAAGCTAGTGCATAGAACTAGCACAAGCTGCCATATTGACCAGCAAAGTATCATGGAGGATTGTACTCTGCAGTGTGGAGAGCTGCAGTAACGTCTACCTCACTGCCTTTATGGTTCCCACTAACCTAATTGCCACTAATAGAATCTGTTGAGTGTGGGATTTCAGGGAGGGGTTCATCAATTCATCTAAAAGCTGCTTCATCGTGACAGGAACACACATTCGATGGTAACAGGGAATCATGGTCTATATTCCAGTGTCCAAAAACAATGTAAAAATGAGCGTGGAACTGAAGCCTCACTGGATTTATGTGAGCTGATATAACACGGCAGGTGCTGGTCAGTAGATATAATCCAATCTAGAGCTTGTATTTGGGCAATTTTCATCCTCTTGTCTACACCATGAATAATTACAGCCACAGATTTTCTTTGGTTTCCCTCTAATCTTCAAATGTATCTTTTCTCCACATTAAGGCCTGGCTGTCATGCTTTTTAATGAGCTCACTTTGAACTTTTGTTGGAAAATGAATTAAGTCAACAATAATTTAGCCACTTGTTTGTTCAACAACATGCAGACACCAACATACAGGTGTATTTGGGAATCTGGAAAGAAGTGGAGCCTCTGAGTGACTCTGATCTGACAATTCAATGTTGTGTCAATCACATCCTGTCAACCATAAATGAGTTCAAATATCTGTTTCTATTAGGTTTTTGATAATGCACTCTGTTCATACTGTGGGCCTCATCACAAATGTTTGCATAATGAAATGCAAACTGGCTATAAACTAGCTGTAAATAAATTGATTAGAAATTAGACTTGATGCAGTACAAAACAGTCACAGCCAGAGGGCTCTCTTGCTATTTGGTCTCGCCTCTCTCCCTCTGACACACATACACACACACACACATTCAATCATAGCTCATCAGGTTTTATCAAAGACAAAGAGATAAGATCTGGCCCAGCATTTATTCATCATTTCATCTTTTCAACCAATCTCTTCATGGGGCTCGGCCTAACACATCTCCACTCTATTCCAAGCCTCACCGTCCGGCTTCGAAGGTGAAGCGGGTCGCGTCGCGTCCATAGCGCCGCAGGGAGCAGAGGGGCCAGGTGACTAGCTTTGTGCGAGGGTTGTGAATGTCCCAAAGGTAAATGTTCTCATGGGTGATCTGCATCATGCACTCGCCATAGATGTCCAGGTTGGGACAGGGGAGAAGGAACACGTTGAAACGCTCTTAGGAGACACAGAATGACAGGAACAATGTAAAGAACATTGATGCTTGAGTTGCTTCAAAAATCTAAAATAAATTAAATATTAAGAGAGAACAACTATCCAGCCTTCTTTGCTCTGCCTTTTATTGCTACTTGTCATTGATATTATCTTGAATTTGATAGGTAGAAACAACAAAAGTCCAAATGAAAGCATTGTATTACATTGTAAGGGGAAGGATGTGTAAATAGGCAACGGTAAGTATCAGTGCTTATCATATTATTCACCAAGCAAACAACAATGAAAATAAACAAATTTATCATCCAGACTTATGTGGCTCATGGGGGCTAATAGGATATGTTGTGTATGTGTGTGTGCGTGAGTGAGAAGGAGAATTACCTGTGTGTTCACATTGTACGCCAGCAGCCAGCAGGTCAGGCTCTCCCATACTGATGTCACTGGGCCGCATGCCAAGACACTCAATTGACAGCGTCTTGAACCAATCTTCTGCCTCCAGCTCTGTAGAAACACACACACACACACACACATAACACACACACACAGCAGGAGATAAATTACATAAATAATGTGGCAACAAATAAAGATGTATTACCACCCCTTAAAATGTATGCTAGTCTGTTAATGGATAGATTACACAACAAACATACAACAGTGAGCTTTGGGAGTTCATAAGTGGACTAATTCACTTGATCTCTTAGCCCAGGTTTTCCGTCTCTTTGCTATTGGCCATATATCCTGACCCCAGATCTGTACTGCAGCCCAGTGAGGCATTAGTTGATACAAATATCTGTGTATGTCAGGCAACAACTGAGAAGAAATTGAATAACTGTACATATATGCCAAAGATATGTCTTGCAACAATGTTGTATTTTTATAGTTTCACCACCAGAGTTTATCTATCAGGTGTAGCTAAAATACCCTGCCAGTACATTATATCTAACAAGGGACCTTATCAAAAAATATTATGTTTTGTGTTGTGTTAAGACAATTATTAGACAATTAATCATCATGGATCTTTTTCCATCTTTCAAATATCAAAATCATATTAGCCTCTAGTCTTGCATCAGTCAGAGAAAACTCTTACTTAACAGTCAACTCTCCCCCTGCACCAGCAGAAAGTATCCACAATTAAACTTTGGCAGCACTTATGTTCTTTAATATTGAATGAGTGTGTACATTACCTGATTCACAAGTGAAGGTACGTGAGGTGTCGTCTGTAAACACAATAGCCACGGCCTGTCGCTTGGTATCTCGAGGCAACCGCGTGACATTCTTGACATTACTAATTTCTGTCACCTAGGCAGCAGATTGGGGATAAAACAGTTAAGGAGGCCGAGTTCAGGGCTGATTATTGTAGTTGTTTTATTACAATGATGATTGATATCTCAGCAAAATACATTTGATGTTGTATGTGTTATATCCTTGCACTGGTCGCACAGTCTCATGACATAACGTTTAGTTGTTGAAATGAAATGTTTCCACAGACTTCATGTGTCAGAGCTGGTTCAGGAAACACAAATGTTAAGGTCATCTTTGTTGTTATGTGTTGTGCTGTTCATCTTTTCTGTCCACATGTTAAGAGTGTTGAAGTGTATCTTTGACACTTTTGTACACTTCCTAAAAATACACACATTATGACATCCTTGAATGTGCTAAATGATAAAGTAAAGACAGGAGGTTGAGTAAAAGAGGTGATAATGATGAACAATGAGTAGTGTGTGTGTGTGTGTGTGTGTGTGTGTGTGTGTGTGTGTTTGTTGCCTCTCTCTCTCTCTCTCACCTTGGGACAGACTCTGATGTAGGCAGACTTCTCATCTGGGTATTTCTCCAGGCGACGAGGTCCTTTACTGGATGACTTCTTAAATACCAGCCAGCAACGCCGATAGATCTATAACACACACACACACACTCACAACTTAGATCTGCTGTGTATCTTATTTTAAATCAATTTTCAACTGTTCAACTTAATGTTTTTTTAAAATTGCAAAAACTGCACATTTCGAAATTCATGGACTGTTGTAAAACACTGTTACGGAATTTTAGTTGAATCAAGACACAAATGTTTGAAATAACCAGCATTATTCAAAATGCCTGAGGATTCATTCTGTCTGCAGAGCAATAACTTTAAGCTTACACTAACACTATGCCTGTCCTAATAAAATCATTTCCTTGTGCTTTTATGTGAGCAAACCCCACTGGAACGACAGAAGCTCTGAATTGATTCACATCAGTTTCATCTTTGAAGCTGTGAGAAGGGCGCAATTAGCACTTTCTGTTTTCCAGGTCCCTCCCACCCCCTCATCTGCCTCCTGTCTTTAACTTCACTAAGCGCTCCTCAGCTAGTTTGTTTGCTTAGAGCATATTACTTCAAACAGAATGTTGAAGCGATATGGGAAGAATAGATGAAAAGGAGGAGGGAAAAGGAGGATGGCTCCTCATCAAAACAACATTTAAACCTAGACCTCACAATATAAACAAGTTCAGTTGAGATCAAGTTGCTACATCAATATTGTCTCAATTCTGAATATCAGACGATAATTCTACTGCTTAATATGCAAGTATAATTTTAAATTTGCATATTAAAATACTCTATTACACTGTAAGAGTATGAATGCACTTAATTAACATTTACTTTGAAAGTCTGTTTTGTGGTTTGGGTTTCACCTACACGTCATTTCAACTTGGGAATGATTGTGCCAAAGACCTGCTTCTAACTAAGCCTTCAATAAGCTGATCACTGTACAAATCTTCAGGCAGTTTCCTGCACATATCACTAGTCCAATACAAATTATGAATAACACTGCCTCTCAAGTCATCTATTTATTTAACTACATGTCACTGACTTGACTTTCTTCCTAGTCCTTGTGATTTATCAATGCAGATTCACGATCATGGCTGTGGCCGCATTATGGATTGTGATCAAGGTGGCAGCTGATCATAGATTATGATTACAACTAGATCGCTTCGACATACAAAAAGCCTCACATATACCATTTTTGGCAATATCATTACAATTGACATTACTGCTCCCCTTATCTCTGTAAGACTTTAAATTTTGTATTGATACTATGAATGCATTTAACAATTTATGTTGCACACTTTTGGAAATATAGTACAACCTAGATGATTTTTACATTCACCTATTCACCCATTCACATTCATACAGGGCATCTACGCGAAGAACTTTTCTCTATGAGAAGGGGCAATTTGGGATTCTTGCCCAAGGACACTTGCATGCGGAAGACCATGATTGAACTGCCGACCTTCTGGTTAGAGAAGGACCACTCTAAGACATGAAAATTCTGAAGTTACTCTGAAGCATTATTAACATAAGACAAGCAAAGAGTCCATTACAAACAGGCAGGTTTAGAACAGGCACTGCACAGGTTAATATAATACTTCTGAAAAAAATAAGAAGTTGAGGAAGGGGCCAATGATATCAGGCATAACATGTTTACAGTTTGGCTTAAAGGGGACATATTATGTCCATGTTACCACAAGTTGGTATGGTTCCTTGGGGTCTTGATGAAATGTCTGTAACATACTTTGGTCAAAATACTACAAGGATCATTTAAAACAGCACCCTTTTTACCCTGTCTAAAACAGCCCTCCTCAGAGTGACCTGTTTTGAGTGCCTGTTCATTTAAATGCTAATGAGCCAGCTCCAACCTGCCCCCTGCTAAACGAGTAAAGCTCCATCTGTAAAGTA